>NC_025997.2:37019148-37070340 GCF_000442705.2 Elaeis guineensis
AGAGAGAAAATTTTAGAGAGAGAAAATTCTAGAGAGAGAAAATTCATCTTGAATTCTTCAGACAATATGATTCAACAAATTCTGATTGATCATATCAAATCATGTTAAAATTATCATGTGGATAATTAAATAAGATCATGAGAAATAAAATCTAAAAATACTTGATCTGATCAAAGTGGATGTCGGTGTACCGTCCGACGATCACGGATCAAAATCCATCACGAGGATCATTTAAATTCATCATCATTCTTCTCAAAATTCTAGAAATCTTAGGAGAGATAATCTAGAGAGAGAATTCTAGAGAGAGAAAAATACTAATTCAAGCTGAAGAGAGAGAGGGAAGAGAGAAACTCTCTTTCTCATATTTTATTATTTATCTCATGATTTATTAATTAATTTTATTTTTCTCTCTTTTTTTTTTTCTTTCTTTCTCTCTTTTTTTTTTTTTTTTTTTTTTCATGGAAGAGAGAGAAGAGAAAATCCTATTTTATTATTATTATTATTATTATTATTTTATTTTTCTTCTTTCTTTTTTTTTTTTTTCCTTTTCTTTTCTTTTTCTTTTTTCTTCTTTTTTTTCTTTTCTTTTCCTTCTTCTTCTTCTTCTTTTCTTTTTTTTTTTTCCTGGTTCTTCCTACGCCGGAACAGAGGACCGGCGTGGCCCATGCTTTGCTGGGCCGTTCAGGCCACGGCCACCGCGGCGGAGGCCGGCGGCCGACGGGGGGCCACTCCCCCGGTCACGGAGGAGCGGGGCCGGCGATCAATTCCGATCGCCGGCGCCGGAAAATTCAAGGAAAAGAGACCCAAAAACAGGGTCTCTTTCCCAATGAAAAATCGGCGACTCTCGTCGCCCGGCAGCCGCGCACAGTGCACGGAGAAGGAAGGAGAAGAAAGAGGGGAGGAAGAGGGAAAACTTACCTCGGCTTCTTGGGACCTCGTCGGAGAGAAAACACGGCGAGAACCCAACTGTGCCGGCGGCTCTTTCTTCGGGAAAATCGGAGAAAAAGAGTGAGGGAGGAGGCCGATCTTGGGTCTCAAAGGGGAGGGGTCTACTTATAGAGGATCCTAGGACTCCGAGGGGTCCTAGGAGTCCCGATTTCCTTGGGTTTCGCCGGAGAAGGAGACTCCCATCGGGAGTCTTCTTCCCGGTTTTTGAATTCCCCTGTTTCCTGTTTTTTTTTTTTTTTTTGGGCTTTGATCGACTGGCTGGGCTGGGCTATCACATTCTTCACCCCTAAAAAGAAATTTCGTCCTCGAAATTTTTCTTGCTTGAGTCTTCATACTTTCTTACTTGAATCTCATCCACAAATATTTCAAAATTCTAATTCTTAATACAAATTCATTCTTAAATCATTTCATAAGGAAAAAGTCAATACATTAATATCAATCTGATACGGAATTATTCATTTTCTCATTCATCAAGATCAACATCTCAAAGATTTTCAATATTTCAAGATTTCAAAATTATGATCTCATTTCCTGTAAAAATTAATATTCAATATCTCATGACTCAAATTAAAATCAAATCTATCTCTTGTGAATAGAAAAAGATCAATGTCTCTATTCTTGCATAAGAACTTCATTCATCATTAAGTCATTTCATAAAAATCAATATCACCATTGTTGATTGAAATCAATATCACTATTTTCTAGTCATTGAAGTTCTCTTACTCAAACCCTCAAACTCTTAAATATTCTAATTCTTGAAGCAAATTTTATCATTAAGTCATTCCATAATAAAAATCAATAACTCAAAAATTGATCTAAATCAAAACTATATTTTTCTTATAATCAAAATCAATGTCTCTATTCTAAGTAAGTATATCAATTTTCTTTATCTAAACATTAACAACTCTTAATTAATCGATTCATTATCAAATTATGAATAACTCCATTCTATCTTTTGTAGAACAATCGTCAATATCAACAGATAACCTCAATCTTTTTCATTCAGTCTGAGAAATAATAATAATCAAAAGAGTTCTAACTTCAAATTTCATTATACCCTGGAGATAATTATTTGAGTATACTAATCTAAGATCAAAATCATCATTCAATAAACAATCTCAAATTCTTCTTAATAAATAAAGAATTATAAAATTTAATTCTAGAATAGAAAAAATTTATCTCTAAATATTCTAAATCTAAAATCAAAAATCAAAGGTCCACTCATCCTAGAATTAGGATGCTAATTATTTTTGTAGCATAGTAGGTGGAAGCACTACTTTTAAAAGTCACATTAGGATATCTAAATTTTTTTTTTTTATATCAAACTATATCATTTATTATAATTCTTTGACTCAGAGAATCAACATTCCTGACTTACTCAAAGTAGTTCAGATTACCATGCTTCCGCTGCGCACTCTGATCTAACAATCAAAATTTCTTAGGTTCACCAAAAAAAATTGGATCAAATTATTTCTTTATCCTAAAATTTCAAATTTTAATTGAAATCAAAGATTAACTTTCGATTCTCATTCATATCTTTACTGATGTACAATAATCTTGATTAACCCTTAGTCCAATATCATATTTAAACCATCATATAGATTTACTATAATCAATATGAATCAAATCTCAATTCTCATATCAATTCAATTCGATAATTTTCAAACCAAAAAATCTTTATAAGTCAAATCAACGAGAAAATTCTTCGATGCTCCATCAAATTTGGACATAATCTGAATATATATGAATTTCAAATTATTAATATTTTCTTTTCTAAAATTTTTATCATCAGGATCTTCAATATCTATCAAATATCCTTTCATAATAATCATACAAGCTTCAAAAATCAAATCTCTATTTAATAATAGATTCAATTAAGGACCTCGTTAACAAAAGCAAAGGAACTCCATATCAATTCCTAAATCTCAATTTTCTAAATTGTAAATTCACATGGATCTCTTAATCTGAGATAAATATAAATCAGATCTTTTATCTTAATCTGAAGATATCAATTTTTCATTAACAACCTCAACAATAATATCAGAAAATCTCTTGATCAACTTAGATACGAAGTCTTTAAATTAAAATTTCATACACATCATGTAGTCTCCAATAGACATAATAAAATCCATTATTTAGATCTAAGGATGATGATTAAAGCTTCCAGTATGATAAATATTCTACAACCTCATAATCGATTTCATCAATAAGAAATAGGTTTCTTTGCAATATCCTCAAATATACATTCATCCCAATATGCCACTTTATATATAATCCACATATCAAATTCAATTTCGATAAATATTCCAATCAAGCATCATAAAAAAAAACTTTCTTAGCCCATTCTGGAATAACATTTTATCGTCAAGTCTTTATCTTGCTAATAATAGTCAACTTCTCAACTAGAAGTAATATCATAGTATTATTCTCACATCGAATTTGAACTTACGATTCACTTGAATAATCAATGATCAATTTAATAACCATAATGCACAATACAATTTTATATCAATCCTTTTGTGATTACTTTCGATCAAGATCTAACTAATCATATCATGATCAATAGATCATCCATCATATTTCAAATTCTATATGTTATAATCTATTGTGATCCTTTCAAACAAAATCTCAATATTTAATCAAAATTTATAAATATTTCTCCAACTACAATCATCAAAGATCTACACTATAATGTCCCTGGTGTCTATCCACTTACACCCATTCTATATCTGATTCTATGTTTCATAATTCATCCACTTATGCTCTGATACCATATTAATTGTCACGCCCCCGACCCGAGATTTTGAATCGAGGGTCATGGCAACCGCCGCATACTCATAGAAAACTCTTCCCATAAGCATGCAAGGCATCTTATCATACTATCCTAAAACAACAGCGGAATAATTAGTCAATAATTTAAATCCAAAATATAACGATCTAAATTTTTTCTTTAATATCTTAATAAATTCAACAATGATTCATAGGTCTTACACCAAATTCAATAAGACTTTCAACCTAAATAAAAGTATAATGATTCTGCTTCTGATCACTCTTCCATTCATATCTTGTATCATCTTAATTCCTCAATATCTGTAAAAACAGTAAAATAAGAGGTAATGAGCTAGACAGCCCAGTAAGCAACGATCACTTCTCAACAGATTTCATCAGGCATATAAGTAAATAATCATTTATAGAAAATAAGCATATAGAGTTCATCAATTCGAAATCAATTTCAATTATGCAATATAATTCATGCCAAATTCATTTCTTTTTTCGAAATTTCAAGTTTCTTTCGGGATTTCAATTTCTTTTGTTCTTCAATTTCTTTTTCGTCAACCATGAGCTATGACCACATTATCCCTGTGGCAGGGTCATAATACCGCGTATCTGCTTGCGGTGGGCTGCGAATCATCTGGCAGCCAAGTCCTTTGGAACCGCTGGTCTAACTGGCGGTTTTGTCGCTGGTCTATCTGGCGACATGTCGCTGGTCTTACTGGCGACACAAATCCTCAGGACAGTCAATTGCCAACGTATATGCCCCCGTTGGCGGGGTCCTCAACACAGTCAGGTTGTCAATTCTTATTGTTTCTTATATCATATTTCTTCATAAATCATGTTTCATATTCTAATTTCGATAATAAAACATATAATCATGTAGTATCGAAATCAATCAATATAATGCATCATGAAATCAATATATTCAATCATGCTTCATCATAACATTTCAAATAAGATATTTTCATAACAAAAATACCATTCATCCAATTCATGCATCGTTTCACAAATCATATTAGAAGAATACACTATAATTTGCCGATGAATCTAGAAAAGGTGAAACATTACTTACCTCGAACGCATTCCAATAAGTCCATAAAATTCTATAAATTTTCTTCCAAAAATTTTGTTCGTAGATCATATCGCGATATCCCATGATCAAACATCCACAATCCTATACAGAATCAATTTGAATAATTAGAAAGAATACGAATTCTATATTTCAACGGTTTAGATTGGATCCGATCATCTAATTTCATCTAATCAAAATCTAATTAGGACCTAAACGATCCAAAGTTTGACTATCAGATCAAATCGGATTCGAAGTGATAGGACCAAGGTTTCTTCATCGATTTCATAAAATCAAGTGGAGAGAGAAAATCAGAGGAGAGAGAATTCATGAGGTATAATTCGAATTGATCAGGTGACACAATCCAACATTACGATGGGTCCAATATCTCGATTGGTGAAATCAATGTGATCAAATCAAGTCATGGCTAGATCGAAAATCATGGATGATCAAATCTAAAGATTTATGGTCTGATTAGAGTGGGTGCCAGTACGCTGTCTGACAATCATGGATCAAGGTTCTTCATTAGAATCAGATCAGACTTATTAAAAGAAATTTCTTCATTCACTAACCTTTTTTTAGAGAGAGAATCAATCAAGAGAGAGAATATTTTAGAGAGAGAAAATTTTAGAGAGAGAAAATTCTAGAGAGAGAAAATTCATCTTGAATTCTTCAGACAATATGATTCAACAAATTCTGATTGATCATATCAAATCATGTTAAAATTATCATGTGGATAATTAAATAAGATCATGAGAAATAAAATCTAAAAATACTTGATCTGATCAAAGTGGATGTCGGTGTACCGTCCGACGATCACGGATCAAAAATCCATCACGAGGATCATTTAAATTCATCATCATTCTTCTCAAAATTCTAGAAATCTTAGGAGAGATAATCTAGAGAGAGAATTCTAGAGAGAGAAAAATACTAATTCAAGCTGAAGAGAGAGAGGGAAGAGAGAAACTCTCTTTCTCATATTTTATTATTTATCTCATGATTTATTAATTAATTTTATTTTTCTCTCTCTTTTTTTTTTTCTTTCTTTCTCTCTTTTTTTTTTTTTTTTTTTTTTTTTTGGAAGAGAGAGAAGAGAAAATCCTATTTATTATTATTATATTATTATTATTATTTTATTTTTCTTCTTTCTTTTTTTTTTTTTTTTTTTTTTTTCCTTTTCTTTTTCTTTTTCTTTTTTTCTTCTTTTTCTTTTTCTTTTCCTTCTTCTTCTTCTTCTTTTCTTTTTTTTTTTTTCCTGGTTCTTCCTACGCCGGAACAGAGGACCGGCGTGGCCCATGCTTTGCTGGGCCGTTCAGGCCACGGCCACCGCGGCGGAGGCCGGCGGCCGACGGGGGGCCACTCCCCCGGTCACGGAGGAGCGGGGCCGGCGATCAATTCCGATCGCCAGCGCCGGAAAATTCAAGGAAAAGAGACCCAAAAACAGGGTCTCTTTCCCAATGAAAAATCGGCGACTCTCGTCGCCGGCAGCCGCGCACAGTGCACGGAGAGGAAGGAGAAGAAAGAGGGGAGGAAGAGGGAAAACTTACCTCGGCTTCTTGGGACCTCGTCGGAGAGAAAACACGGCGAGAACCCAACTGTGCCGGCGGCTCTTCTTCGGGAAAATCGGAGAAAAAGAGTGAGGGAGGAGGCCGATCTTGGGTCTCAAAGGGGAGGGGTCTACTTATAGAGGATCCTAGGACTCCGAGGGGTCCTAGGAGTCCCGATTTCCTTGGGTTTCGCCGGAGAAGGAGACTCCCATCGGGAGTCTTCTTCCCGGTTTTTGAATTCCCCTGTTTCCTGTTTTTTTTTTTTTTTTTGGGCTTTGATCGACTGGCTGGGCTGGGCTATCACAAGGGTACAAGAAAGTTGTGAAGAAGAACAAAAGACACAAAATCCTGTGTGATCCTTTCCCTGCTAAATTCTCCGTGCTCACACGGGCAATGCTTCTGACAGTTGCATACCCTTATCATGCTCGAGTTGGGGCAACGAAGAGCTTGCAGCGAAGCAGCTCCATTTCCCTGTGCTTTTCTGTTGCCGTGACCTGGCCCTCTTGGTTAAGCATAATTCCCCATTGCTGTCCAAGCTTAATCAGCTCTGCATTCGTGAGGGAGTTAATAGAATATCCATCTCTTTGAGGGACTCTTCAATTAATCCCAGTGATTTGACCTTTTTCGCCCTCAGCCTTGCACTGCATTTTGCGTTTCCACTAGCCGTTAACTGCAACGGCTCAGTTCCATTGAATCTGAATGGGTGCTATTGGATAAGTTACTAAGAACATGAGAGTTTCCGGTCTGCCTGCCATTTTAAGAGCCGAATAGATGTTTTCAAAAACTACCCTGACAGGAACTAACGGTTGTTTTTCCATACCTTGCTGTTGTACACATGGAGTTGGTGGGAGGGGCGCTGTAGTAGCCCAACGGTAACTGATTTGATTGATCTTACTGGGCAGCAAGTAGCAAGTCACATTGACGTTAGTCCTCAATGGAATTGTTGAATCTACCAGAGTAAGATGATGGGGTATAGGAAGAGTTGGTGATATTGTCGTGAAAACCAAGTTAGCGGTTATTTTCCGGCTTAAAGCAAACAGGAAAGGTTGAATCCTGATGTCCTGTAGATGTTGAGATCCCCCAACTTGCGTCCGACTTCGGGTGAGCCAACCTTGTGAAGACTGCCGATTGGGAAATGGATTGCCAGGTGCAGATGATTGTCCTTTGGCACTTTCAGCAGAGTCAGCTCCCCTGCTGTCTCCAAACCAAAATTCTAGATCATCATCATCATTCCCATTGCTTCCCGACTCATTGTTTTCTGACGAACCATCCAACGGGACCTGCTCAGAGACATAGTTAAGCTTGATCTTAACAGTATAAATAAACGGTCCTACAGTTACATCAATGGATTCTCGGATGTCCTCTATATCCTCACTGAAAAATTAAAGATCGAAGCTAGTCAAATCCTCCCATTGTAAACATTTCCTACTTGCTCTGTATTGGACACCAAAGCTTGAAATAATTGCTGCAACCGCCTCAGAGTTCCAACACGCTGAAGGTAAATTGATCCCAGTGATTTACCTATAGTCGAAACCCATCGCCTTTGATCTGCCCAGCAGTCATCAAGTTGTGAACGACGTCTCCTGACATGAAACCAAAAACTGGTCATCCACTTCTAGCCTCCTTGTGGTCCATGAGCCTGGGAATTTAGCCTTGCATGCCAAAGTACTCTGCACATCATCTTCCTTAATCGGCCTTCCAAAAGCCTCCACAAACGCTGCTCGCCCTAGATAATGTGAGGTTTCAACCATGCTCGAAGAGACTGGAACAAATGCCTTCCGCCTGTTTCCCATCGAGGATGAACCTGCTGCCATACTAGAGTTCTTATTTCTTCCCGTCGCTTGAGCTGTAGAAAGTCTGGAAGATCGTCTAATACTTCATTGGCCCTCCATGTCTGCTCTCTGATGGCCAACTTCCTCAACCTTACGAGTTTTTGTGGAATGACCAAACCGTTTGCAACGAAAGCACTTTATAGGATTCCGGTAGGTGCTTTTGAAGTGATCTCTCTCTCCAAATCGAAGACAAGATCCCACACTAAATGAGTTCATTGCCTAAATAATTAAAAAAAAAATATTTATCAAAATAATATATTTTTTAACTTATTTACTAAAGTAATACAAATTTATAAAATGCTATTTGAAATGTCATTTTATAGCCGCCACATCACCACCCTCTCTCCTCCTCTTTTCTCCACATGGACGACAAAAAAAAAAAAAAATTAAAGTTGCCATTTGAAATGGTATTTTTGAAAATGTCATTTGAAATGGCGTTTTCAAAAACGCCATTTCAAATGCTGACTTTAATTATTTACTTCCAAAAAATAAGAAAAAAATAAAAAAAATAAAAATTATAATTTTAAATTTATAAAAAATAAAAATTTTGATTTTGATTCAAATAAAAATCATCATTTCAAATTACTTACTCCATTTCAAATTATTTTTTTTAAATATCTAAAAAAATGGGTCTAAAAAAATAAAAAAATAGAAATTATAATTCTAAATTTTAAGAAAATAAAAATTTTAATTTTAATTCAAATAAAAATCACTATTTTAAATTAGTATCCCCATTTCAAATTAATTTTTTTAAAAACATAACTAAAAAAATACGTCAAAAAAATAAAAAAATAAAAAACACCATAAAAAAGGAAAAAATAGAAAAAAATAAAAATTATAATTCTAATTTAAAAAAAAATAAAAATTTTAATTCAAATAAAAATCACCATTTCAAATTAGTATCCCTATTTCAAATTAATTTTTTTAAAAAATATCCAAAATAAAAAAAATACCTCAAAAAAATTAAAAAAATAAAAAACAACATAAAAAAAGAGAAAAATAAAAAAAATAAAAATTATATTTCTAAATTTTGAAAAAAATAAAAATTTTAATTTTAATTCAAATAAAAAATACCATTTCAAATTAAATTTTTTAAAAAATATCTCAAAAAAAGAGAAAAAATATCTAAAAAAATAAAAATATGCCATAAAAATAGAAAAAAAAGTAAAAAATAAAAAAATTAGAAATATAATTTTAAATTATAAAAAATTATAATTTTTATTTGAATTCAAAAAAATCACTATTTCAAATTACTTTCCCCATTTCAAATTAATTTTGCTAATAAAATATCCCAAAAAAAAGAAAAAGTACCTCAAAAAAAATAAAAAAATAAAAAAGATCATAAAAAAGATAAAAATTAAAAAAAAATTAAAAAAATTAAAATTAAATTTTAAAATTTAAAAAAAATAAAAATTTTAATTCTGAGACAGATGAGACACATGAGACTCTGTGTATTCACGTCCACAAAGCATAATATCCGATCACTTGAAATGGTATTTTCAAAAATGAGCTTAAATATAAAAAAATAAAAAAATATAAATTTTAAATTTTAAAAATAGAAAAAAAATAAAAAAATAAAAGAAAAGAAAAAAATAAAAACTATAATTTTAAATTTTAAAAAAATAAAATATTTAAATTTAATTAAAATAAATTTTAATTAAAAAAAGAAGAAATGAAATAAAAATTTTAATTTTAATTCAAATAAATTTTAAAAAAAGAAAAAAAATAGAAAATCAATCCGTATCATCTCCGTACCGACTTATAGCAGTCCAAACCACATCGCACCAAGCGGTTGGTAAAAGCACCATAATGTACCTGAACCTTACCGACCTATACCGGCCCATACTGCACCGTACGTAGCTGTTCATGCCCGTACCAGATCGAGATGTACCAATGCGGTCCAATTCATCTCATTTATCAAAAAACCAGCTTGAACTTTGATGGTTCCCCACCGACTTGTCTGATTTAGCTTATTTTTAGATATTTTAAGAAATATAATTAAATTATCTGACATATTATTATTATTTGCATTATAATTTCTATAATTCTTTTAGCATAACTTTTTTTCTCCTAATATTCTGAGACACATGAGAGTATGTGTATCCATATCCATAAAGCATAATATCCGATCACTTAAAATTAAATAATATAAAATAAAATCAATAATTAATAATATAAAATAGAATAAAAATATCAAGTGTATAAAAAATAGTACAATAAAAGTTTCAAAAATACTAAGTACAAATCTAAAAAATACTAAGTCCCACAAAGACGTCATGATGCCCGTGATTGCTTGGACCTTCTTAGGAAGGTCCTCAATGGCTGCTCCTGCTCCTGTATCTATTGTGATGGCTCCTCTCCTATATCAGTGGAGGTCTGCTGGTCATGCTGCTCAGGAATAACTGATGCTGTCGGATCATCTACGGACTGAGCGACCCCCTCAACCCTCTCATCTAGATATACAAATGGGCCTGAAAAGAAAGTGTCATACTCATGTGGCCAACTGATACCCGATGATGTCATCTGGGGGATGTAGGAAGAAGAAGGCGCTGCCATCTGTAGATCAAAAGGTGGAGGCATCTATGCAGCATCTAGTGATGATATCTGCGGAATATGTAGTGATGGTATATGTGGAACATATGATGACAGCGTATATCTCATATCTGACGCATCGATTGCTCCATACCAAGGCGCACAGCTATATCAGTCAACACCAATCGCCATCAATATTTCAGAACTTGTTCTCTCTATCTCACGCAGTATTTGAATCCATTCATTCTCATCAGTCGTAGATAAAGCACGACTAGCGTCCAACACAAGACCTGACATAGAATCAATCTACATAATAAAAATAAAATTAGCAATATACTGTAAAATATAAAACAAAAATTTTTACACAAACAACATAAACTAATTTTTAATCTTAATTATTAGAAGTAAAGACATTGATATAAAATATAATTTTCGTAGTCTTACCAAAAGATGCACAGCAGAACTCTCGCCCTCGCATTCGAAAACTGCATATCGAGGCTGTCCAATGACTCGCACTGTAATGCTAAAAAATCAAGCCATGTAGTCCTCGGTATATGAACGACCTCTCAAAATGGGATCACCATGAACAATGTGATCTCGACGTGCATCCCAAATATCGATGTACTCTGCATGTCTGATACGTCAGTCAATACGAGCTCTCCCTCATCGATCAATACGATGAAGTTTCTAACTGGTATCAAACTACTCTGGGATGCCATGAATTTGATCAAACTGCCACAGGACACGATCGAAAAGATGCCACTCTACCACATCAAAACAAATAAGTGGCATCCTAGCAATCCATATGTCATGTCCAACTATACATATCTGCGGCAATATAGCCAATATCTCATGTGTATATGGCTCCCACAAAAATTGACAGAGTTAAAATAAAAAAAATTAGTAAGCCAAAATTTTAATAGATTATGAATACTGTAAAATAATATTTATAAATAAATAAAATTTACTCATCTATGTGTATCAACTAATGTATCCAGTTGGCACCTATAAACCCATCCCACTCTCGTCGATACATGATGAACGTTGAATGCAACGTTCCATCTACTTGACAGTCTACTCATGTTAAATAATTTTTTTTTGAATTTAAAATAGTACTAAATTTCCAGTAAATGAAGCATTATTTTTATACCTATATCCCAATGGTCCATTTAGTCTGAATGGAATATCAGGGTCATGTTGCTCTGGTGGTACCTCGAGCAACTGTCGTTGTAATGGACTAATAGTCGGCATCCTCTCTCATACCCAAATCTGTAAATTTCAAAAAAAATCATACCTGATATATCAAATCAAAGCTACAATATTAAATTTTTAAAAATATTAAAAATATAAATTTTTAATTCACATACTTGTAGTAATACAAGATAACTATCAATCTCGTTCTGGTCAGTATAAGAACCCCGACACATAGCTCTGTACAGGCAAGCTAGTACTGCACTGCCCCAACTGAGCCTACGAACGAACTCTAAATCCTTCAATAATGGCAGAAACATCAACTTCATCTTGTTCGATGAAGTATCAGGTAATAGAACACCACCAAGCAACTATAGCACCTGACCCCTGACATACTGCTGCACCATCTCCTCTGGTGCATCATCTCCCATGTGAAAATATCGATAACGATCATCCAAACACTCTATCCTGAGTCGTGAATGATTGAAAAACTAGATGTCGGGCTCAAACCCTAACAATCGTAAGCATAAAGCCTGCCACTCCAGAATGATAAGCGTGGGATCAACTCTGGTAATTGGATCGTCATCAACCGGTAGTCCGGTAAGAATGCTGACATCCTGTAACGTGATGGTCACCTCACCGAATGAAAGATGAAACGTATGTGTCTCTGAATGCCATCTCTCAAGTAAGGCAGTAATAAGACTAACATCCATCTGTATGCGACCAATCCGATACACTCCATAGAATCTAAGATATCGTAAATAATCCACCACTCTAGGTGGGATATGCTCTATCCTCCAAAAGTCAGCATTGGATCGTCATAGTCTAAGGTGTCTGGGCTCCTGCAATAAGATATAATAATTAGATGATGTATATGATTTTAAAAAAATATTAATAATAAGAGTAGGATTGGAATGCTTACGCCACCATCTAAAATAGTCTGTGACTGATGGTGCTCCTGCAATGTAAGAATACTCGTGTCTCGAGGGCCTGGATACTGCGGATTGTAAGTCATAGCACGCTAATGAAACTAAAATAATGATATTATCCCAAGTGTGTTAGAGCATGAAAAATATGATAGCCATTTATTTTATGAGAAATATATTTTAAACATAATATTATCATATAATACAACTTAAATACATAATACAGTTCGTCGTCGGATGGAAATCCCACATAAATACATAAAATAATATTAAAAATACATCTTCAGAGTCTTTAATTTCTTCCACTGCTTAAAGTTGAAGTGTGTTGAAGTATCCTAGGACAGCGGCGATGATCATGATCCTGTTCCTTACAAATGCCACAGTGATTCTTACTTCTTGTTTGCCTATCATCCATTTTATTTCGCAGTCTTGTTGACTTTGGACTGTCTTTCTGCTTGGATCTCAAATGATGATGATCAGGAATATATTTGAATATACGTGTATGCATCCAATAATCTTCATGTAGTAATGGATTAAACTCGCCACTCCAAGCATTCATATATACTGTAATTGTATATGCGTCATCCACAAACTCACTAAAATGTACAGCAATTTCTTGGCACATAGCTAAAACATGTGAACATGGATATTTGTACATGCTCCACTTTTCACAAAAATATTTTCTTTCAGTTAAAGTAATAGTATGGGAATTTCCTCCACCTCGTAACCCTGTGCTTGCTCTCCTCGTAAGCACTTTATATATGCCTCTTTGAAGGTTGAATACTGTTACTCGGTGCTGGTTAGCTTTAACTTGATCTTCAGCAATCTTAATTGCAATATGAGGAATAAAAAAATTATTTAGATTCTCCTGTACATATCTCAAGGCTTGGGCATGCTTTGTATTAAAGTATTTCACAAGACGATAAAATATCATTTGAACACAAGCTGTAATTAGTACATTTCTAGCTCCTCGTAAAATACTATTAAAAATCTTCGACAAATTTATAGTTAAGACACCATAGCGCAGGCCATCATCATGTACCAACATCCACTTCTCCTTTTCTAACTCAGACAACCAGCTCCAAGCCTCTTCATTCACTGTTCTGATCCTATCCATGATAAAGTTGAACTTGCGAACTTGATGAGTGCTTTCTGCTTGCCATATTGCTCTTTTCAGTTGTATATTTTTAAAATGAGTGTTGAAATTACTACAGATATATCTTAAGCAGTATCGATGATAGCCACATGACAGACTCCATCCAATAGACTCATCTGCAATGGCATTTAATATATCTAGATGTCTGTCAGAAATTAAGCATATTCTATTTCTATCTTTGACGATATGTGTTCTGAGCTGGAAAAGAAACCAACTCCAACTTACAGTCGTCTCCTTATCCACAATTACATATGCTAATAAAAATATCCCATTCATTGCATCAATTCGTGTTGCAATTAACATCTTATCTTTAAACTTTCCATATAAGTATCTGCCATCAATGCTAATTACAGGACAGCAGTGCCTAAAACCCTGGATGGATAGTTTGAAAGCTCAAAAAATATAATTTAAAACTCGAACATTGGAATTCGCAGTTTGAAAAAAAATTTATGAAACAACTGTGCCGGGATTTGCATGTTGAAGTGCAGCCATATAATAGGATAATTTAGTATAAGACGGCTCCCATTCTCCATAAGTATCAACCAATACCTTCTACTTTCCACACCATGCTTTTCTGTATGATACTATATATTGAAATTGATCATTAACGGTTACCACAATAGCTTCAACTATAACACCAAAATCTTTCTCAACAAAATATCGGACTAGTGTGCCAATCATCCTTCCACTGACATGTTTGTGGTCTCGACTCAATCCCGTAAATAAATAAGTGTGAGGACCCTCATATCTTGTGATTTGAAAATATCTATATTTTTTCAACAATGCAGCACGAAGCCTCCATTTACAATTTTGAACATTATCTAATGATGCACATCGTATGGACCACAACTTTAAATGCGACTAAACTACATTGTATGTCCGATGCTTCATAATGTGATAAAGATCAATAGCTCTCCTTACATAATCTTTACTCTCAAACATTAGACCTTTAGAAAATTCAGTCATCGAGGAGTCCCAAAACTGATAGTTAGAGTTCAATCTTCGACCAGCACTAACACAACCACCATCATCTAAATTTATATCATTAAAAAATTATGGGGGTTCATGCAAACGAGGTTGAGGTTCTCTCACATTAATATTAGGCTGAACATCTTCATCATCATTCTCATCTTCACCATCATCATCTTGACCGCTACTGTCCTAATCCATCCAATCATCTTCATCTCCACTTTCATCTAACTCAAAGCCTAGATTATCAGAATTTATTCCACCACCTACTCAGTCATCGTTTCCTATATGAGTGTCGTCTTCCATACTTATCACTACTTCTACCAAAGGAGAAGTCACCATAGCAGAAGACACAGGAGAAGTCACCATAGGACTTTGAATAATTGGACAACTAGGATCGGCAGTAGTAGAATATTGTTCTGCAAATATGGCCTCAAACTGTTGGTTTGCACCATAGGAGTTACGAAAGGCGAGGAAGGCCCAACAGTATTATCCACTTGGGTTAAAAGCCGACTATAGTATCCAAAGCTCGGTACATCTTTCTTTTCAATATATAATTTTAAAAATTGATATTTTAAATATTTCAAAGAAAAGCTCAGTATTTTTTTGACATCTTCATCGTCATCAATTGAAACTAAGATATACTTGCTCTGCATTAACTGTCGCGACAGATTAGGAGATCTCCATTTCAATTTTATTTCATATTTCTCTTTGTCTACAAGAATACTACTGTATAAATCGTCCAATAATTCTTGACATGATAATGATGAAGATACTGTAATCATTCGATTTACAGGATGACTGTACTATATGTTGGGTGGATGTCTGGCCAGGATACCACCTCTCAAGATTCTTTCAGTACCACGCGATGCAGCAGAAAGAAAGAAGAAACAAAATAAAAAGAAAAAATAATCAAAATATGTCGATTAGCCACAAAAGGGCTCGCCTCCACGGGGCATGCAAAATTCACTATGAAAAAAAAATTTTACAAGAGGAGACCTCACCCTCAACCCTTGTACATCCAATTTTCTCTCACTAGAAGTTCCCCTCACAAAAGCTCTCTCTCTCTTGAAGACCCCCCTGAACCCCTGAAGTGCCTGGCGACCGCTGTCCAGGAGCCTTGCTCCTTCTCTCACAGCAACGCTTCCACCTCTCTCTTCTCTTGGGTTCGTACGGCTCTATACGGTGAGAAAACCCGAACCACCTCTTTACTGTTCGTCCACAGGCCCTTTTAAAGGGTTAAAACCTAATTAGATTAGGTTTAAGAGTCCTTAATCAACCCAAATCAGGTTCTGAACCGTCGGATCAAAAAATAGATCAACCCACGCCCTTGGATCGCGATCGGTCCACGGAATAGTGCCGTGGACCATGCGAAACATGTGGGAAACACCCACGCAGTCCACAAGCCCAGCCGTGGACCGCCCGGTCCATGGTGGACCGGCATAAAGGGCCAGACAGGCCGCCTGGGCCTGGGCCGGCCTGCTCCGCGTGCGGGCCTGCGCGCGCCTGGGCCACGCGCCCGGCTGGGCCGCGCGCCCGCATGGGCTGCGCGCCATGCTGGGCCGCACGCCCACCTGCATGGGTCGCGCATCCCGCACGAGCCTGGGTCACGCATCCCGTGTGCCACCGCCTGTGGCCGCATCGCTGCCGTCCGCCACCGATCGTCGGTGGTCCTCCACCGCCTCGAATCTCATGACGACTTCAAAAGCTCGTATCTCCTCCATCCGAGCTCCGTTTCGGATGATCTTGGTCTCGTTGGACTCCATTTTTCATCGTAAACCTCGCTGTGGGCTCAATGTAGGCTGAATCTTGAGACATCAAATCCTAACAATCTTCACCTCGACTCGATATTCGGCCTACTCCAAACTCCAAGAGCTTTTGGATCTCCTCGCCCCATGTCCTGGGGCAATCACCTGCTGATCATGGATGGGCAAACATGGGAGTTGAGCCAGGCTGCTCGATCCCATCTCCATCGTATGCTGTGCTCCTCCTGACCTGAGACCTACTCGAGGCATCATCCTGCGGCAATAGGAATCTTACATTGCGACGTCGCCTCTCGTCCTCCCGAGTCTCCTGTCTCGTGCCCGATCCACCTCCTGGAGCTCCACCTCGCTCTGGGCTCCACCTGGCTCTCGAAGCTCCACCTCGCACTAGGCTCCCTGCCAGGTAATAATGTCCTCTGCTCCCCTTCTTCCCCTCCAGCACAATCCTATCGCCGCGTAACACCCTCAGGATTCCTCCACCAGCTACCGTTCTGTAGCCTCTTGAATCCAGTCTGCTAAGTAAGATAAGATTCTTTCTGAAATCGGGTATGTATCGGATCTCCCCCAATCTCCTCACTGCACCGTCATGTGTCCTCCAGCTGACCGTCCCAATGCCTCTGATCGCACAGCTCGATCTATCCGATAGATATACAGTGCCCTCACTGTTCTCCAGGGAATCAAACTGCTCCTCTCTGCAACATACATGATAGGGGTATACAGAATCTAATATCCACTGCTAGGAAGAAGTAGATACCTCGTCAGATATCTCTAAGACATCTCCATCTAAATCACTGCCGACCATCACTACAGCAGCCACCGTCCGATTTTTAAGTTGAGGGCAATCTCTGGCTAGATGCCCCAACTCCTCACACCAGTAACACCTGATTTTGCTCAAGTCCCTCCTGGACTTAGACAGCCCTCGTTGCGATCTCCTGTCGCTCCGTCTACCACCTCCTGCTCCTCCAGAAGCCACCAAAGCTGAGCTACCGCCACCTGAGCTCGAAGCTGGGTTCTCCCTCCTGAGAACCTCGTTCTGGAGTATTGCCGCAGTGACCTCGTCCATCTTGATAGTGCTCTTCCCCACTAGAAGAGCAGTCACCAAGGACTCGTACGAAGGGGGAAGCGACGCCAGCAAAACCAGCACCCTGGTCTTCTCCTCAACGTTCTCACCAATGCTGAGGAGGTCGGTGAGGATCTTCTGGAAGTGGCTCAAATGCTCTTGCACGCTCTGTTCCTCAGTCATCCGCAGTTGGTAAAACTACCTCCAGAGAAAAAGTGTATTGGTGAGAGACTTTGCCATGTACAACTCCTCGAGCTTCGACCACAGCACCATCAGAAAAGTCTTGCTCAGCACATGGATCACCACCTCATTCGTCAGGTACATGCGGATGGTACTCACCATCTGCATCTGTAGCCATTTTCAATCCCGTACCTCCATGGTGGTCGGCTTCTCATCGCACAAGAGAGCTTCGATCAACCCCTGTTGGATGAGCACATCCTTCACCCTTGCCTGCCACAAGGAGAAATTGCTCTTACCATCAAACTTGTTGATCTCCATCTTGATTGTTCCTGTCTTCTCTATCTTCAGTCTTGCTCACCACCACTGCAATCTGCATCCTTGTACCGCCTTGCTCTGATACCACTATTGGGTGGATGTCTGGTCAGGATACCACCTCTCAAGATCCTTTCAGTACCACGTGATGCAACAGGAAGAAAGAAGAAACAAAATAAAAAGAAAAAATAATCAAAATACGTGGATCAGCCATAAAAGGGCTCGCCTCCACGGGGCATGCAAACTTCACTATGAAAAAAAAAATTTACAAGAGGAGACCTCACCCTCAACCCTTGTACACCCAATTCTCTTTCACTAGAAGTTTCCCTCACAAAAGCTCTCTCTCTCTTGAAGACCCCCCTGAACCTTTGAAGTGCCTGGCGACCGCTGTCCAGAAGCCCTGCTCCTTCTCTCACAGCAACGCTTCCGCCTCTCTCTTCTCTCGGGTTCGTACGGCTCTGTACGGCGAGAAAACCCGAACCACCTCTTTACTGTTAGTCCATAGGCCCTTTTAAAGGGTTAAAACCTAATTAGATTAGGTTTAAGAGTCCTTAATCAACTCAAATCAGGTTCTGAACCGTCGGATCAAAAAATAGATCAACCCACGCCCTCGGATCGCGATTGATCCACGAAATAGTGCCGTGGACCACGCAAAACGTGTGGGAAACGCCCGCGTGGTCCACAGGCCCAGCCGTGGACCGCCCAGTCCACGGTGGACCGGCGTAAAGGGCCAGACAGGCCGCCTGGGCCTGGGCCGGCCCACTCCCACGCGCGGGCCTACGCGCGCCTGGGCCACGCGCCCGGCTGGGCCGCGCGCCCATCGGGCCGCGCGCTAGGCTGGGCTGCGCGCCCGCCTGGGCCGCCCACCCACGTGGGTCGCACGTCTCGCGTGGTTCTAGGTCGCCCATCCCGCGCGCCGCCGCCTGCGGCCATGCCGCTGCCGCCCGCTGCCGGTCGCCGGTGGTCCTCCACCACCTCGAATCTCATGCCGACTTCAAAAGCTCGTATCTCCTCTATCCGAGCTCCATTTTGGGTGATCTTGGTCTCGTTGGACTCCATTTTTTGCCGCGAACCTCGCTGTGGGTTCAATGTAGGCTGAATCTTGAGGCATCAAATCCTAACACTACATACCAGTTTCGTCATTTTATATCATGCCATCATAATACAATAGTACACGAATCTAAGTACTGGCCATTTTCTCAAAGAAATCTATGACAAAATCAAAATTAAAAAATTTAGTATTAGTAATTATTTTATCGTTTCAAAAGATTTACATGATAAATGCATCATATCATCAATAAATAGGTACAGATAGGTCCTATCCCATTCAGAAATTGCATTAATTCTATAGGTTAATTATATTAATCAAACGATACGCAATAGGGATCAAAAAAAATTTTGACAGCATTTCTCCTTAGTTCTCCCTACACGGTTGAAAATATATGAAGAGAACTAAAGAAAAATACTATCCGAAATTTCTCTCGAACCCTTTGCATATCGTTCAAATAATGTAATTACCTACAGAATTAAATGCAATTCCTAAACTGTCCAAATTGGACAATCAATTGATCAATATATATATTTTATGATGCCCGTACAAAAATATATAATCAAATATATATTTTATACGGATACCATAGAATATCCTACATGAGTCAACTGATGGGTCTATGATTCCATGAAATACAATATATTTTAAAATTCTTAAATTAGGGTCGAATTGAATTTTAAATCAAATCTGAATTTAATGAGACAAAAAAATAAAAAATAATGAGACAAATAAAAAATAAAAAAATTGAAATAGGAGGTGGGGAGGCGCACGGGGCCGCCGTCGAGGGGCCACCGTCGGTCGGCCGCTACAGGGTCGTTGCCCACCAGCCGCCGTAGGGCCGTGCCGGGCCAAAGAAAGGGGGGTGGGGGGGCACTGCTGCCGCGGTGCAGCACCACCGGTCGGCCACCATCGGGGGCCGCCGTCGATCGACCGCCGCAAGGTCACACGGGGCCGTCGTCGGTTGGTCATCGTAGGGCCATGGGGGTCGCGTGGCCGCAGCAGGGCCGTCACTGTCGGTCGGCCGCAGCAGGGCCGCGTGGGATCACCGTCGGGGGACCGCCACAGTGCCACCGCAGGACCACGCGGGGCCGCCACTGGGGGGCCGTCGCAGGACCGCCGAGGCCACCGCTGGGGGCCCGTCGCTAGGCCGCCACAGGGCAGTCGTTGGGGTCCACCGCCGGCCGGCTGCCGTTTGCCAACGAGGGGGAGGGCCAACGAGGGGGGCCGCCACCTGCTCACCGTCGGGCCAATGATGTGGAGGGGGGGTGGCACGTGGCGCTGCCGTCGGGGGGCAGTCACCGACACGCCGTCGGCCGACCGCTGTAGGGCCATCGTCGGTCGAGCAAAGGGGAAGGGTGCGGCGAGGGGTGGCCGAGCAAGGGGATGGGGCGGCCGACCAAGGGAAGGGGAGGGGCGGTGCAGCCACCGCTGGCCCACCGATGGGCCAACGACATGGGGGGTTGCACGGGTCAGACGTCGGAGGGAAGATCTGATTTTTTTCCTTTTTTTTTGGGTCTTAACCTGGAAAAACGCCATGGGAGATGGCATTTTTAAAAATGCCATTTCCTATAATATTTTTTAATTTTTTTTGATAGTTTTTTTGGAGATATATATTTGAATTAAAATTAATATTTTTATATTTTTTAAAATTTTAAATTATATTTTTTATTTTTTTACTATTTTTTTCTATTTTTTCTCTTTTTATGGTATTTTTTAATCTTTTATTTTTTTGAGGTATTTTTTCTTTTTTTGGGATATTTTTTAAAAAAATAAATTTGAAAAAGAGATAGTAATTTGAAATGATGATTTTTATTTGAATTAAAATTAAAATTTTTATTTTTAAAAAAATTTTAAATTATAATTTTTATTTTTTTCTCATTTTTTTTATTTTTAAAATTTAAAATTTATATTTTTTTATTTTTTTGATATTTAAGCCTATTTTTGAAAATGCCAAGTGATCGAATATTATGCTTTGTGGACATGGATACACAGAGTCTCATATGTCCCATCTATCTTAGAATTAAAATTTTTATTTTTTTTAAATTTAAAATTATAATTATAATTTTTTTAAATTTTTTTCTCATTTTTTCTTTTTCTATGGCCTTTTTTAATTTTTTTAATTTTTTGAGGTACTTTTTCTCTTTTTTGGGATATTTTATTAACAAAATTAATTTGAAATGGGGAAGTAATTTGAAACAGTGATTTTTTAAATTTAAATAAAAAGTATAATTTTTTTATAATTCAAAAATAGAATTATAATTTTTTTAATTTTTTTACTATTTTTCCTATTTTTGTGGTATTTTTTTATTTTTTTAGGTATTTTTTCTCTTTTTTTGAGATATTTTTTAAAAAATTTAATTTGAAATGGTGTTTTTTATTTGAATTAAAATTGATTTTTTTTCAAAATTTAGAAACATAATTCTTATTTTTTTCTAATTTTTTTCTTTTTTATGTTGTTTTTAATTTTTTTTGAGGTATTTTTTTTATTTTGGATATTTTTTTAAAAAGAATTAATTTGAAATAGGGATACTAATTTGAAATGGTGAATTTATTTGAATTAAAATTAAATTTTTTATTTTTTTTAAAATTAAAATAATAATTTTTATTTTTTTTATTTTTTTTCTTTTTTTATGGTATTTTTTATTTTTTTATTTTTTTGATGTATTTTTTTAAATATTTTTTTAAAAATTAATTTGAAATGGGGATATTAATTTGAAATAGTGATTTTTATTTGAATTAAAATTAAAATTTTTATTTTTTTAAAATTTAGAATTATAATTTCTATTTTTTTATTTTTTAAATCTATTTTTTTAGATATTTTAAAAAAAATAATTTGAAATGGAGAAGGTAATTTGAAATGAAGATTTTTATTTAAATCAAAATCAAATTTTTTATTTTTTTATAAATTTAAAATTATAAAAAAAAATTATTTTTTTTGTAAATAAATAATTAAAGTCACTATTTTAAATAGCGTTTTCAAAAATATCATTTTTAAAATGACGTTTTCAAAAATATCACTTCAAATAGTGATTTTTTTTTTTTTCGTTGTCTACGTGGGGGAGAGAAGAAGAGAGAAGGTGGTGACTTGACGGCTATAAAACATCATAATGATGTTTTATAGATTTATATTATTTTTATAAATAAATTAAAAATATATTATTTTGATAAATAAATTTTTTTTAAAATTATTTAGGTAATGATCTCCACACTAAATGGTTTGACGTGATACTTGCAACTGTGTTTACCGCAGCCCCAGTTTCCAAGTTGACAGCCTCCAAAATCTCAGCTGCCCTTCGCTCGGCCACTTGTCGCTTGCTAGTGGCCCGCTGAATAAACGTGTCGTCCCATGCGTGGCCTTAGGACTTCCCTCGAGCTGTGTGCCATTCGTGAGAAATCTGGGTGGACGCGGAGCTTAGGACGGAACGTTCGGAAGTTTTGTGGGGGTGGGGGGGGGGGGATGCTGTTAAGAGAGTTAGCACATGATCTCCTCATAGCAACAGGAAGCTGAGGGTTACCAAGTGGCACCGCATTGGCTTCGGTTGCCACCGCTTTCCTCTGACGGGATGAAAACCACGGGACTTCTGAAGTTGATGTTTTGAGAAAACGTGGTGGGAGATAATGAGCTGGGTTTGCGGAAGAGGTAGAAGCAGTTAGGTGGTGAGAAGTGGAACAAAGAGGAGAGGGACGAAGAGTTTCTCGCTCCAAAGGGTCTTTTGAGAGTTTCCGATGGCCAATTTCTCACTCTAGAAGAGTGAGAAGTCATCTCTTTCCGACTAACTAACTAAATTTTTATCAGACTTTGCCGGTATCTCTTTTACTAATCAAATTACAATCTTAAACACTACCAATTTAAGTCCCTTTTCCCTCTCATTAAGTTGTTATAGGATGAAGGACTTCCTTTTAAGCTTAGATTTGATAGCTCAAGTTTACTAGGTAAGTTCGTTCTCGGTTTTTGTTTGTAAAAGCCCGCTAATTCTTTTCTTTTTTTTTTTTTGGAGCAAACTTGTTTGATTTTTTTTTTAAAATTTTTTCTTTTACTCAAAGAGCATACTTAGGGTCTGTTTGGGCAAAGCTTTTGGGAAGGGAGAAGCTCCTTAGTTTTCAAAAAATACTTATTTTAAAAAAATAGGATGTTTGACCAAGCTTATTTTAAACAAAAATATGCTTATGAGCGGTAGTAGAAGTAATTTTTCTGCTATAGGGAGGAAACAAAAAATTGGAACTTCTCCTTGGAAGCAGAAGTAGAAAATTAATTTTTTCAAGATAAAAATATTCTTATTCAAAATCATTATTTATCATAACTACCCGTATTTATTTTTACTTAATCCTCTCATTATTTACTATAAATACATATCCTTTTTCGTAATTTGACAGTCAAAAGCATTTTTTTTTTTGAAAGATTTGCTAAACACAAACTACTTCTCAAATATTGATAAAAGTACTTATTTAATGATTTTGCCAAATACGAACTACTTCTCCCTCGCACCATTTCTTCTGAAACTTCATTTGAAAAAAAATGATTTCAAAATAAGCTGATTTTCATAATTTGGTCAAACAGGCCCTTAACGTGAGATAATGATGCGGGTAGGTACAAAAAGCTTAATTTTTGGATTAAATTTCAACTTTCAAAGTTAGACAAATTTTATTCCATAATTGAATTATTTTACAATAGCAATATTTTGTGGATACAAAGAAAAGTTAAAAAGTAGGGCCATCCCCCATCACATAGAGCTTTCGTCCTAAGCTTGGTTAGATAGGACCAGTCTTTATAGTTTGAAAGATTGGTAGTTGGACCTTGACTCATCAGTCTCAATCTTCAAGAAAATCATGTCAGGAACCTAAATTTCTATAAAAATTGGACCAGAAGACGATGTGCTACATGACCAGACAGCGAAACCAGGATAGAAAGATGTGAGTATTTGAACATGCAAGACCCATATAATATAATTTAATGATGTTTCTATACGTAAGCTATTCACATTGTCAAACAAATGTGCGGTTTCCATGGCTGCCATTACACTTTGGAGTCCGCAATCCCAGCAACTAATCTCTCTCTCTCTCGCTCTCTACACACAAACACGGGTATGTGCACGCATTTAAAGTGTTACGGTATGCACATTTACCTTATTCAGTGTTTGTACTTTGGTTGAAACATAAGCTGCTAAGAGAATTTATAGTTCTAGTTCAGGTTTGCAATCCATTTTGTTTGTTATGAAACGGTTACCAACAGCGTATGCATAGAAAGGTAGCGGCTCTCTACAAATCTAAGAATATTGGACAAATCTAAGAATATTGGACAAATGAAGTGATAAGGTTAGGGATGACAGTGGACAAGATATTATCCGTCCGGATCTATTTCATATATAAATTTATTAGGATATGGATAAAAATTTGAATATCTGACTAAGATCTATATATCTATATTTGCATCTATCAAAAAAAAAATGGATATGGATAGATAATCATGTGATCCATATGCACATATCTGATTCTACTAGTAACCATCTATAATTTTATATAGCATTCATGAACTTTCAAAGAAATATATGAATAATATCAATATATCATATAAAAATAGAGGTATGATGGCTGAGAATCTGCCATCTGTCATTTTCTGCAGGTTACTGATTTTTTTTTGTTCTCGAAGAGCATGGATTTGATCTTTTAAATTTTGAATTCAAATATAAAAATTAGGGAACCAAAAAAATACAGCAAAGCGAACAAAAACTAGTTCATGCCAAAAATAACCTGACTAACCCCAAAAAATTCAGCGAAGCGATCAGAAACCTGTTCACGCTGAAAAATTCAGCGTGAACAGGTTTTTGTTTGCGTCAGATTTTGAATTTGGAATTCAAAATTAAAAAAAAATCTCAGTGAAACAGATTTTTGGTTCTCACATGGATTTGGTCCTTTGAATTTCGAATTCAAAAAAAAATGAAAGAACTAAAATTTTGTTCGAATCTGGAATAAGTTACTGCATCCATCTCTCACGAGAGCAATATTTTAATTTACTCATTCGCTTGCACTCAAGCCCCATCTGAAAGAAAAACTGAAAATCTTCATTTCCAGCATGAACAGATTTCTGTAATCTACCATCTGTCATTTTCTGGAGGTTACTGACTTTTTTGGTTCTCGAAGAGCATGGATTTGATCTTTTGAATTTTGCATTCAAATATAAAAATAGAGAACCAAAAAAAATACAGCAAAGAGAACAAAAATTGGTTCATGCTGAAAATAAACCTGACGCACCCCAAAAATTTCAGCGAAGCAATCAGAAACCTGTTCATGCTGAAAAATTCAGCATGAACAGGTTTTTGTTTGCGTCAGATTTTGAATTTGGAATTCAAAATTAAAAAAAAACAATCTCAGTGAAACAGATTTTTGATTCTCGTATGGATTTGGTCCTTTGAATTTTGAATTCAAAAAAAAAAAAAATGAAGGAACGAAAATTTTGTTTGAATCTGGAATAATATACTGCATCCATCTCTCCCAAGACCAAGATTTTAATTTACTCATTCACTTGCACTCAGGCCCCATCCGGAACTAATACTGAAAATCTTTATTTCCAACATGAACATTTCTGTAATCTGCCATCTATCATTTTCTGGAGGTTACTGATTTTTTTGGTTCTCGAACAGCATAGATTTGATCTTTTGAATTTTGAATTCAAATATAAAAATTAGGGAACCAAAAAAATATAGCAAAGCGAAGAAAATAAACCTGACGCACCCCAAAAAATTCAGCAAAGCGATCAGAAACCTGTTCATGCTGAAAAATTCAGCATGAAGAGGTTTCTGTTTGCATCAAGTTTTGAATTTGGAATTCAAAATTAAAAAAAAAACAATCTCAGTGAAACAGATTTTTGGTTCTCACATGGATTTGGTCCTTTGAATATTGAATTCAAAAAAAAATGAAGAAATGAAAATTTTGTTCAAATCTGGAATAATTTACTGCATCCATCTCCCGAGAGCAATATTTTAATTTACTCATTCGCTTGCACTCAGGCCCCATCCGGAAGTAATACTAAAAATCTTCATTTCCAGCATGAACAGATTTCTGTTCGCACTGATTATCTTGAGGGTGCATCGGATTTGTATTTGAAATTCAAAATTAGAAAAAAATTCTCGATGAAATAAAATTTCAAAGCGCCCGCTGAGAACAAATTCTCAACGTACGAACAGAACTCTGTTTTCACGCTGAGAACAGAGCTATAAATTACGCATTGTTTCTTCTTAAAAAATAGTTGAAAAAATACTAGAAAATTTGAAAAAATCAGGAGAGAGTCCTCTTTTAAGTGAAGAATCCCTTTGTGTCATCCCCTTTTTCTTTGTCGCGAGGCGTGCGGGCTCTATTGAACCTGCTGCGCCTGCTACTGCTGTCAAGTTTTTCCAGGCGTGCGTGCTGTACTGAACCTGCTGCGCCTGTTGGTGAAACTTCTTCTCTGTTTCCCTTGAGAACTCTTCTCTGTTTCCCCTGAGAATCTCTTCGACTGGTATCAAGCATAGGTATGATTGTATTTGAGAACTCTTCTCTGTTTCCCCTGAGAATCCCTTTGACCGGTATCAAGCATAGTTATGATTGTATCCAAAGACATCATCTTCTAGTTATATAATCTGATTATACTCTCTGTATGCAATGAAAGTTATAATATCTATGGATGTCAAGGTTATTCATGTGATTACCAATCAAATTGTTAAGATCCTACATGAAAACCGGGTATTTAGATGAATGGGCTCAAGAGTAAATAAGCACCACAAGAGTTCTTAGGATGGTACGAGAATACATTCAAGATAATGGCCTTTAAAGATATAACATGATTTATCTTGGGATAATTGGCTAATGTGATATCAATATGCCAGCTGAGTCTTTTTTTTCAAGAAAAAAAAAGTAGTTCTCCATTCAGGTAATAATTATTAGCTATCAAAAAATAAAGACTCAAAATGCCAATTGAACTTTTTACACTACATCAGCTGATATTTCTGTATTGCTTTTAGATATTATATATCAATCTAAATCTGTTAATAGATCTCTTGAATCTCTCCATCCTTTATCTTGGTTGAAACTGGACCTGGGCATTGTCTGGTACCTGTTTAGGCTAAGCTAAGGCTTAGCATCATCCTTGATATGCAATAAAACATATTTGAGGGGCATGAATTATAAAAAAAAAAAAATCCAGTTTTGATCTACATGGTGTAGACCTTTTTCTTAGCATGATTTTACATGAGATTATCAGATGCTTGATGGACAATACACTGAAGAGTTTTCATTGTATATAATAGAAAAATTTGGTAAGAGATAGTAAGAAATTTCAGATAATGCAAAAATTTGTAATATAATGATTTGGTAATCTATCTGATATTTAATGTATGTCATTTTTTTATTATCATTCAACATCTGTCATCTATCATTTTCTCAAAAAAATGAGATTGATTTAAAAAAAATGACAAAACCCCCATATTTTTTCACATAAAAAGGGTGTTTACATGGTATAAAAGTATGGCATCAATAAAATCATCCGGTAAACATTTAGTTTGAGTCCAAAGAACAACCCAGGCATCAAAAGCCAAGAGATTGTTGCTCAAGGTCATCCCAAGTCATTTATCATCTTATAAATGACTATGGAATTGAATGCTTAACTATTTTGTAATTAACTGCTTTTGTAATTCCTTCTGTTGGTTTTGAGAAGTATCGTCGAAAATAGCTTTTATTTTCTTCCAAGGTTCGATTGTCATCTCCGATCTTGATCAGCATCAAGAATTCAATCGGAGCCTCAATTTGAACATCATTTCATTCCTTAAACTCTAAATCTGAGTGGTAAGAGTCACCACTTCTTGATTTAGATTTTCTATTCCAATCCGAAATCTATAATTTTATATCCAATCGGAGGTGATTTATAGATTCTAATCATCCTTTATGATCTATTGTTGTAATTATCTTCCTATGCAAAGTTAAGATGCATTTAGATGGAATGACCTTCTAGACTATATTTAATGAATTTAAGCTCATATCAGCATATTAATAGATAATCAGAGAAAGCCTGGTAAGCCATGATTAGATTATGTTTATCAGATATGCATAAAAAGTTATGAAATGATGATCCCTTGGCAAAATTGCAGTTTCGATGATGGCCCAAAGAATTCATCATATCACGGATATTTCTACTACTGGTGAACCACAGAAGATTAAGGTTAGAATAATAAGATTGTGGGAGGTTCTATTCCGTTCCAATCTGAAAAGGGAAGAATGCAGCCTTGAAATGGTACTTTTGGATGAATTGGTATGTAACTATTAAGATTTTAGTATTATTAAATTAGTGTTTTAATGAATTATCAGCAAAGTTGGTTGGGTTAACACCCCTGGTCTCTCTCTTTCTTTTATATTTTTTGTTCAACCGGATGCATTTCTATCATTGTGGATACATGGCTTAACTTCTATTGTGTAATCATTCTAACTACTTCATTAGGGTGATAAGATTCATGCAAGTGTGAAGAGCATATTGGTTTATAAATATAAGCCCTTGCTAATGGAAGGCAATGTATATGTGCTGGATCATTATTTAGTTGGAGTCCTATCTAAAAATTTTAGAACCACGATGAATCGTTACAAAATTAACTTTCAATACAAGACCATTGTTCATCAATGTGAAGATCCCAAGATTTCCCTTACTTGCTATTCATTCATGTCTTTTGAAGATATTGTTTCAAATGCCAGCGAAAAAGAATATCCTTATTTAATTGGTATATACAATGGGCTCTATGTGTTTATTATTGTTATGCTAATCATATCTAATGTGATAATGATATTTGATATTATATGTTATTACATATGATTTCAGATGCTATTGGTTTACTTACTGGGGTGGGAGACATGGAAGATAAAATGAAGGATGGGAAACCAAAGAAGAAAATAGAACTTGAGGTTGAAGGCTTGGGGTAAGTATTTCAAAATGAGAATTTGTTCTCTGTCTAAAAATATATCTTCTGAATTATGAATATCTTTTTCAAACAGCAAAATTAAGGTGAAATGGTGCCTGTGGGATAAATTAGCTATGGATGCTGTTTTCTCTCTTGAAAAAAGTCCCGACAGTCCTATTGTCATGCTCATTACCTATGCTCGAATAAAGTTGTATAGAAGTTTAGTATATTTAACTACATATTACTATAATATTGATTTGATTTTTTATTTAAAATATTTTTATTTTATTTTTTAATATATATGTATAATGTGCAGACATTGTTCAAGTTATAAATACAGTTTATGAATCACAATTAATTATAAATGGTGATGGCCCTGAGTTTGTTGATTTCAAAAACAAGACCTTTCAATGATTGAAATTAGCTAGTTTGAAATTTTATAACATGTTGTTTTGTTATTTGCTTCATACTCATATTTTATAAACTTCATTTCTAATTTTGTAGCATATTTGGAGGAGGCCAAGCATATTCTTAGAGACTAAGTCAGATCTCAAATCAGATCTCATACTCTATAGTGAAAGATTTTTTACATCAAACTGAACAGATGACTATAGATGAGATGCTAGAGTCTAAAAAAGTTAGAACTGATTGTTAAAATTTTGTTTAATAGCATATAAGCTTCTACTTGCTTCATTCTCTTTTAATTTACTTATGTATTTAATCTAAAATTTAATTTGACTGTTTCTACAGACTGGAAAATTTATGATTGTAGCAACTATAGAAGGCATAGAGAATCAACTTCATTGGAAATATACTGCCTGCAAGCTACACAATGTCAGAGTAAAGCCTGATGGTGGAAGATTCTTTTGGTGGAAATGTCCAGGTTATGTCAGGAATGTTGTGCCGATGTATGCTTAATGTTAAATTATTTAAAGGATGTTTTATACTGAAAATATGTGTCTATGACCCAATATGAATGTGTTGTAATATATATAGATTCAAGATCCAAGTATGGGTTGCTGATGAATCTGGAAATGCTTCTTTTGTGATATTCGACCCTGAGGCTTCCAACTTAGTGGGAATCTCTGTATGTGAATTGTCTGAAAAACAAATCAGGGTAAATTAAAATACTTCAGCCATATTTTATTAATTATTTTGTAATTGATTGCTTTCAATTCTGATATTTAAAAAAAATTATTAACTATTTCATAATTCATTGCATCCATAAACTCTATTAATAAATTTTATTTGTCAGAATGGAAAAGATGTCAGTGTTTGTCCTGATGAAATTTTTACCTTGATTGAAAAACAATATTTGTTCAAAGTTCAAATCAAGCAAGAAAACTTAACTGGAGAGTTCAACACATATTCTGTTATGAAGGCCTCTTCAGATGAAGAACTTATTAAGTCTTTTAGCGCTGCTTCTTACTCTTTCTCGATAAAATATTGACAGAAACGGTCCCAGAGTTTTGATAATGATTTCAAAAATGAAAAGTCTTGATAAGGTTTGATAGTGCTTACTTTATTGAATTAGAAATGAAATTGATTTATTATCATTATGTCTAAGATTTTTTTCTGTATATGATGAGATGATTAATTAGTTTGTAAAATTTTAAAATTATTTCAGGTCTGTTTTTTTGAACAAGATGAAAATGAGAGTGGTGTGATCCCTCTTAAGGAACTTACTCCGATCAAGAGGCCCGATGATGAAGTATTTAATGAAGATTTGGCTGCTGAATTATCCCTCAATTGTATTAAATAGAAAGAGTTTATTAAGCAAGAAAAAGATTGAGGTGTAATATGAAGGATTTTGTTATTGGAATGTCTTTATTTTTCTTTTTTTGAGAAACATAACATGATGTTTGATGTTGAAGGAACCTGCCTTTTATTTGCTTTTGTTTAAAGTTTATGGGATGGTTGGATGTGTTAACTGAAGTTTTGAGTTAATAATAATTTTATTAAATTATAGTATCATTTCATGTTATTGTTTTACACCTTAAATTCCGTCAAAAGGGAAGAATGAATTATGCATTCTAATTTAAACCAAAGCTAGCATTCATGATGAAAATAGGAATGATTATTTTTAGTTATGAGAGGATCATGGAATTGATATTTTAATATTTATTAGATCCAAAGCCACTCTTCACCAACCCCACTGCCAATGGCGGCGAAATCCTCTGAGCAAAGCGCATTTGCGATGGAGCATATTTTGCCATCTGTAATCAATTGCAATAGGATTAGCCAATGGTTTCTCTTCGATGAGTGCAAAAAGATATGTTTGTCCCAATTGCATTCCCATTATCAAAAAAAAAAAAAAAAAGAAAAAGAGCTTTCATCATGCAGTGCTCTTCTCTATTTTCTTCTATCCCGCTCTTCTCTATTTTCTTCGGTCCACACGTTTAAAAACAGAGGTATGATGGCTGAGAATCTGCCATCTATCATTGTCTTGGGTTTACTAATTTTTTTCGAACTCGAAGGGCATGGATTTGGTCCTTTGAATTTTGAATTCAAATAAAAAATAAAGGGAAGGAACTTAAAAAAATTCAGCGACTAGAATTTTCTGTTCGTGTTAATTTACAGCATGAACCAATTTTTGTACACGTTGATTATTTTGGGGGTGCGTCATGTTTGAATTCGGGTTTTTTTGAACTCAAAGGGTGTGGATTTGGTCCTTTGAATTTCAAATTCAATAAAAAAAAAGGGAAGGAACCGAAACCAAAATTTTCTCTTCGCATTCATGCTAAAAATAAAGATTTACAGCGTGAACCAAGGGGGTGCATCAGATTTGAATTTGGTTTTTTCGAACTCGAAGGGCATGGATTTAGACCTTTGAATTTTGAATTCAAATTAAAAAAAAAAGAAGAAAGGAACCAAAAAAAAATTTAGCAATCAGAATTTTCTGTTCGTGCTAATAAAAACTTTGTTCACGCGAATAGAAACCTGTTCACGCTGAAAATAATGATTATATGTATGTGTTCGTGTAATTCATTTAAAGTGTATGTATGTTCATGTAATAATGATATATATATATATATATATATAGTATTTTGCCAAAAGATTAAAACCAACCAAAAATTTTCGTGTAATAATGATATATATATATATATATATATATATATATATATATATATATATATATATATATATATATGTTCGTGTGTGTGTGTGTCTATGTGTATGTATATATGTAAGTGCGCATGTGTGTTGTGGTCTGTATAATTGTAATATCTATTTCATGGCTAATGCAATTTTCATTTTTGTAACTTCGATTTTTGGATGAAACATAGAAATATCTGATTCATGTTTGAGCTCCCAAAATAATTGGTTCCTGATTGGATTATCCATGAGGTCCGTTTCGTTATAATTAATTAGCCAAAAGATATTGACCCAGCATTTCTGCAATGCTGACATGGTGAGTTCTCATTTTCAGATGCAGTTCCTAGCATTGGCACTACAGATGAAGGAGATCCAGGTAAATTCTTTCCAGGGCATAATAGTAGATCGAGCACTAAAAGGGTTATTTGTATTTTTTTTTTCCTGTATGGATGAAGAAAGCTTAGGTACGCACAATCTAGCAGAGGTGATGATTGTTTTTGCATACATTTGTGGCTTTTTATATTGATGATCTCGAACTTGGTCAACAAAGATGGCCTTTATTAAAATCAATATGTGGTGCAGTATTTCAAACCCTTAAAATTTTTAAAAAAAATTGGTGGTGGACTTGCATTGCTGCTTCCAAATATTCGAAACTGACCCTGCTGGCTCTGTAACTTACGTGCCCACGAAAACATACAAACACAAATACACGCATGGTCCTTTGAATTTCAAGGCGTGGATTTGATCTTTTGAATTTTGAATTCAAATAAAAAAATTAACCAAAAAAAATTCAGCAAAGCGAACAAAAATCTGTTCATGCTGAAAATAAACGTGGCGCACCCTAAAAAATTTAGTGAAGCGATTAGAAACCTGTTCATACTGAAAAATTCAGCGTGCACAGGTTTCTGTTTGCATCATGTTTGAATTTGGAATTCAAAATTAAAAAAAAAACCCAGAGAAACAGATTTTTGGTTCTCGCATGGATTTGGTCTTTTGGATTTCAAATTCAAAAAAGAAAAATGAAGGAACGAAAATGTTGTTCGAATCTGAAATAATTTACCGCATCCATCTCTCCTGAGAGCAATATTTTAATTTACTCATTCGCTTGCACTCAGGCCCCATCATGAAGTACTACTGAAAATCTTCGTTTCCAACACGAACAAATTTCTGTTCGCGCTGATTATCTTGAGGGTGCATCAAATTTGTATTTGAAATTCAAAATTAAAAAAAAAATCTTGATGAAATAAAATTTCAAAACGCCCACTGAGTATAGATTCTCAACGTGCGAACAGAACTCTGTTTTCACGCTGAGAACAGAGCTATAAATTATGCATTGTTCCTTCCTGAAAAATCTATGTATGCAATGAAAAGTTGTAATTTCTGTGGATGTCAAGTTTATTCATGTGATTAACAATCTAATTCCGCACCTATTCTTATGTTATTTTTCCTCCAATCAAATTGTTAAGATCCTACATGAAAATCGGGTACTTAGATGAATGGGCTCAAGCATAAATAAGCACCACAAGAGTTCTTAATATATCCGATGTGGGATTATTATTCTTCAACACAAGTCTTTCCATTTAATGAAAGGATATCGTCTTGGCGGATGAATTATGTTTATCATTTTATCAGTCTGCACTTGGTGTAAGAGTTTTCAATCCATATTTTTGAATTAGAATATTAAATCCTTTTGGCACTTAACATTTTCTTCTCTTGAATTCTTATTATTATATGAACACTTCTTCAGTGAGAGCTGGTTAGCCATTTGAGGATGGTACGAGAATACATTCAAGATAATGGCCTTTAAAGATATAACACGATTTATCTTGGGATAATTGGCTAATGTGATATCAATATGCCAGCTGAGTCTTTTTTTTCAAAAAAAAAAAGTTCTCCATTCAGGTAATAATTATTAGCTATCAAAAAATAAAGTCTCAAAATGCCAATTGAACTTTTTACACTACATTAGCTGACATTTCTGTATTGCTTTTAGATATTATATATCAATCTAAATCTGTTGATAGATCTCTTGAATCTCTTCATCCTTTATCTTGGTTGAAACTGGACCTGGGCATTGTCTGGTACCTGTTTAGGCTAAGCTAAGGCTTAGCATCATCCCTGATATGCAATAAAACATATTTGCAGGGGTATGAATTAAAAAAAAAAAATTTCAGTTTTGATCTAAATGGTGGAGACCTTTTTCTTAGCATGATTTTACATGAGATTATCGAATGCTTGATGGACAACACACTGAAGAGTTATCATTGTATATAATAGAAAAATTTGGTAAGAGATAGTAAGAGATTTCAAATAATGCAAAAATTTATAATATAATTATTTGATAATCTATCTGATATTTAATGTATGTCATTTTTTTATTGTCATTTAACATCTGTCATCTATCATTTTCTGAAAAAAATGAGATTGATTTAAAAAAAATGACAAAACCCCCATATTTTTTCATATAAAAGGGGGGTTTACATGGTATAAAAGTATGGCATCAATAGAATCAGAGAAAGCCTGCTAAGCCATGATTAGATTATGTTTATCAAATATGCATAAAAGGTTATGAAATGATGATGCCTTGATCAATATTATTGATGCCATACTTTTAATTCATATTATTAATATTATATTTTAAATCATAATATTCTATATATTTTTATTTATAACTAGAGATAAGAGTTTATATTCTTTTATTTTCTTGAATAAATATTTATATGATCACTTAATATTTTACAAACTAAATATCAATCTTCAAAATCTTTTTACTAATTCAGTCCTCTAGCAGCCATAGCTGAGTGGCAGTGCCATGGAATTCACTGTGTTCTAGCCAGCAGCTTTGTTTTGTTCATAGAGTAATTCTGATGGTGTGATTATTACATTGCTTCTTACTTTTATAGCATTGTAAAGCATGTAAGACGAATAATGTAATCAAAAAGACCTAGGATACAGTATCATGTGTGACTAGGTAAAATAATCTTTGTTTGGGTATTAGGAGATGTTTGATAAGATTTTGGTTCACTACTTTGATTTTATGTAACTACTCTGCTAGTTCATCTTTAAAGAAAATAAATAAAGCAAAATTAAAGTAAAGAAATCAAAAAGATTTATCTTAAAAGATATAACTAGATAGACAATTGTAGCTGTTGGTGCAAAAATCCGCTTACACCGGAGAAGCTGGAGTCACGATCGCCGTTGGGACCTGCAAAAGAAGTCTAAACCGGAGGTGGGGTTACTCCGACAAGACCCTCCGACGCTCAAGTCAGTTCTCTGCCTCAACAAGAATGGAGTGCTCGAACAAAAATTTTAGCAGAGTTTCTAGGTAAAAATGAGAGCTTATAGAATAACGTATCTGGGGTTCCCCCTTTTATAGGCGGAGGGGGCAACAAACTGATGGTGATGCCTGTAACCGTCTGGCAGTGGGCCATCCATAGTCAGGGAAAGTTTGTTGCGGAGAGTAGTGGGGTGGACCCGTGGCTATTACCGGGGCGTGCCACGTGGAGTCTGCCACGAGGAGTGGAGCGGCGTCCATTGTCGCGACTTGCCAGAGGATAGAAGAATCGCGCGGTATCCGTCGCAGGAAGTGGAGCAGGACCGTGGCCATTATTACGGCCTGCCAGGGAGTGATGGAGCCACGTGGAATCTGTCGCAGGAGGTGGAGCAGGGTCGTGGAGTGATGGAGCCGTGTGGAATCTGCCGTGGAGCAAGGTCGTGGAGTGATGGAGCCGCGTGGAATCTGCCGCAGGGAATGGAGCAGAATCGCGGATGTTACTGTGGCGCGCCAGGGGATGAAGGTCTGCCGGCTGAAGTCCGGCTGGAGTGTCTGGCGGAGAGAGGTAGTTAGCCATCTGTCCGAGAGGAACTCGGAATCCGACTTTGGCAGGAGCTCGGATGGAGTCTTCCTTCAGTCACAGCCGGGGGTAGAGTCCGGCTCCCGTAGGGGTCTGGGCGGAGTGTCCTTGCTGTTGGAGTCGTCGGCGGAGTCCGGCTCCCGTAGGAGTCCGGGCGGAGTCTTCCTGCAATTAAAGTCAGGTGCGAAGTCCGGCTCCCATAGGAGTCCGGACGGAGCTTACCAGCAGTTGAAGTTGGTGACGGAGCCCGGCTCCCGTAGGAGTCCGGGCGGAGTCTTCCTTGCGGTTGAAGTTGGGGATGGAGCCCGGCTCCCGTAGGAGTTCGGGCGGAGTCTATCAGCAGTTGGAGTTGTGGACGGAGCCCGGCTCCCGTAGGGGTCCGGGCGGAGTCTTCCTGCAATTAAAGTCAGGTATGAAGTCCGACTCCCATAGGAGTCCGGACGGAGCTTACCAGCAGTTGAAGTTGGTGACGGAGCCCGGCTCCCGTAGGAGTCCGGATAGAGTCTTCCTTGCGGTTGAAGTTGGGGATGGAGCCCGTCTCCCGTAGGAGTCCGGGCGGAGTCTTCCTTGTAGTTGAAGTTATGGACAGAGCCCGGCTCCCGTAGGAGTCCGAGCGGAGTCTTCCTTGCGGTTGAAGTTGTGGATGGAGCCCAGCTCCTGTAGGAGTCCGGGCAGAGTCTTCCTGCAATTAAAGTCAGGTACGAAGTCCGGCTCCCGTGGGAGTCCGGACGGAGCTTACCAGCAGTTGAAGTTGGTGATGGAGCCCGGCTCCCGTAGGAGTCCGGGCAGAGTCTTCCTTGCGGTTGATTTTGGGGATGGAGCCCGACTCCCGTAGGAGTCCGGGTGGAGTCTTCCTTGCGGTTGAAGTTGGGGATGGAGCCCGGCTCCCGTAGGAGTCCGGGCGGAGTCTTCCTGCAATTAAAGTCAGGTGCGAAGTACAGCTCCCGTGGGAGTCCGGACGGAGCTTACCAGCAGTTGAAGTTGGTGACGGAGCCCGGCTCCCGTAGGAGTCCAGGCGGAGTCTTCCTTGCGGTTGAAGTTGGGGACGGAGCCCGGCTCCCGTAGGAGTCCGGGCGGAGTCTTCCTTGCGGTTGAAGTTGGGGATGGAGCCCGGCTCCGATAGGAGTCCGGGCGGAGTCTTCCTGCAATTAAAGTCAGGTGCGAAGTCCGACTCCCGTAGGAGTCCGGACGGAGCTTACCAGCAGTTGAAGTTGGTGACGGAGCCCGGCTTCCGTAGGAGTCCAGGCGGAGTCTTCCTTGCGGTTGAAGTTGGGGACGGAGCCCGGCTCCCGTAGGAGTCGGGCGGAGTCTTCCTTGCGGTTGAAGTTGGGGACGGAGCCCGACTTCCGTAGGAGTCCGGGCGGAGTCTATCAGTAGTTGGAGTTGTGGACAAAGCCCTGCTCCCGTAGGAGTCCGGGCGGAGTCTTCCTGCAATTAAAGTTTGGTGCGAAGTCTGGCTCCCGTAGGAGTCTGGACGGAGCTTACCAGCAGTTGAAGTTAGTGATGGAGCCCGGCTGCCGTAGGAGTCCGGACGGAGTCTTCCTTGCGGTTGAAGTTGGGGACGGAGCCCGACTCCCGTAGGAGTCCGGGCGGAGTCTTCCTTGCGGTTGAAGTTGTGGACGGAGCCTGGCTCCCGTAGGAGTCCGGACGGAGTCTTCCTTGCAGTTGAAGTTATGGATGGAGCCCGGCTCCCGTAGGAGTCCGGGTGGAGTCTTCCTGCAATTAAAGTCAGGAGCGAAGTCTGGCTCTCATGGGAGTCTGGACGGAGCCCGACTCTCGTAGGAGTCCGGGCGGAGTCTTCCTTGCGGTTGAAGTTGGGGATGGAGTCTGACTCTCGTAGGAGTCCGGGCGGAGTCTTCCTTGCGGTTGAAGTTGTGGACGGAGCCCGGTTCCCGTAGGAGTCCGGGCGGAGTCTTCCTTGCGGTTGAAGTTGTGGGCGGAGCCCGGCTCCCGTAGGAGTCCGGGCAGAGTCTTCCTGCAATTAAAGTTAGGTGCGAAGTCCGACTCCCGTGGGAATCCGGACGGAGCTTACCAGCAGTTGAAGTTGGTGACGGAGCCCGGCTCCCATAGGAGTCCGGTGTTGCTCCTTAAATTGATTTTGATGATTACAAAGCAGTTGAAGGGGTACTAATGTTTCTCACTTGAAAAAGACTTATTGCTCTTCAGGGGCAAAATTGTAATTTTATCAAAATCCTGATTTGAAAGTATCAAATGATAGAACAAAAGATTTGTGGTCCACTGGTGAAAATTTTATTGATTTTGGACTTGTATTTTGAAAGATATGCATGATTGAAAATCATGAGTCGACCCATGAGTCGACTCATGGCACATGAGATGACTGGCACGCTGAAATTCCTGGCCGGCACAGACTTGGCACATCCTGTGAGTTGACCCATGAGTCGACCCCCAAGGCATGAGTCGACCCATGAGTCGACCTCTGCAGGTTTTAAGCTAGTTTTACAGAACCTTGCATCCCGTTCGATTCTCTGATGTTTTTCCACAGAGGTCGACCCATGAGTCGACCCCCAGGCATGAGTCGACCTATGAGTCGACCCCTGTGACGGGATTGTTCCGCAACGGCTAGTTTTTAACCCATTTTAAGTGCTTTTAATGCTCATTTAATGTGGTCTAACGGCTCTTTTTCAGCCTAAAATATTTTCCACTATTTCTTAAAACTATAAAAGGGACAAAAAGGTGGAAATCAACAAGAAGAAAAGAAACAAGAATCAAGAAGAGAGATTTTGAAAAAGAGATTTCAAGCAAACTTTTCAGCCCTAAGCAAAAGCTCACTCAAAGCATTCAAGAAGCCTTTGATCCAAGCTCACCAACTCCTCAAGTGCACATTCTAGTCTCCAACCACCTTGAGGAAATCAAAAAGGGTCTTCTTCTTCTTGAGTAAAGAGTATTTAAAGTCTCATACGCTCATTAAAGGAGCTTTCTTTGTGCTTACTTCTGCTATTCATTGTTATACTTTGTTTGTGTTATTATTTTTGTTTTGGAAGGGTTCTAAAACAAGGGAAGGTTGATCCGAACCTTGAATCGGAGTGTATAGGGTTGGCTTGTACCCGAAAAATAAGTGGACTAGCTTGGGATAGCTAGAGTTGGAGTTTCCGACATTTGTATTCAGGTTGAATACAAGATTAGTGGATTGGAATTTTCAAGTAGGAGCTTGGGGAGTGGATGTAGGTGCAAGGTTGGCACTGAACCACTATAAATCTTTTTGTTTGTGGGTGCCTAATTGCTCTTCTTTAACTTTTCATTATTCTCTTACATTCTAGCTTTTAGCCATTAGCCTTGAATTAATTTTACTCTCCCTATTTATTTAGCTTTTATCAAACATTTTTCATAAGTCATAAGTTAAGCTTAAAATTTTTAGAAACCCAATTCACCCCCCCCTCTTGGGTTGCATAGCTGGGCAACAAGTGGTATCAGAGCTCGGTGCTCTAGCCCTACTTTGATCTAAACAATCAAAGAGCCAAATATCTATGGCAACTCAAGTCGGTACTTCTCTAGCCGAGGGGCAATCTACCAACTGACCTCCACTTTTCAATGGGTCTAATTACACCTATTGGAAAGCTCGGATGAAAATATTCATTCAAGCACTCGACTATGATATGTGGAGTATCATAGTGAACGGTCCTCACACACCCACTAAAAGTATAGATGGTGTGGAATCAGCCAAACCCGAGAAAGAATGGGATGAGGTTGATAAGAAAATGGTCCAATTAAATGCTAAAGCAATGAATGTTCTTTATTGTGCTCTTGATGCTAACAAATTTAATCACATTTCTACTTGCTCGTCTGCTAAAGAAATATGGGATAGGTTAGAAGTAACCCATGAAGGAACCAATCAAGTAAAGGAGTCTAAAATCAACATGCTTGTGCATAAATATGAATTGTTTAAAATGGAGCATGATGAGTCCATAACTGAAATGTTTACTCGCTTTACTGATATTATAAATGGTTTAAAGAGTCTTGGTAAGTCCTATACTAACAGTGAGCTTGTAAGAATGATTCTCAGGTCCTTACCAAGAATTTGGGAAGCCAAAGTGACCGCCATCCAAGAAGCCAAGGACTTGAACATTCTACCCTTGGAAGAGCTTCTTGGATCATTGATGACTCATGAGCTAAGCATGAAGCAACATCAAGAGGAAGAAGTCAAAAAGAAGAGAACAATTGCCCTCAAATCTACAGCTCTACCAGATGAAGAAACTGATGACACTGAAGATGAAGAACAGGATGAAGAGATGGCACTCATTATCCAAAAATTCAAGAAATTTTTGAGAAAAAAGAAACAAGGGATGAGGAAGAGGCCATTCACAAAAGGGGAACAGAGCAAAGAAAAAGAGAAAGACCAACTCCTTATCTGCTACGAATGTAAGAAGCTGGGACACTTCAAGTCCGAATGCCCACAACTAAAGAAGGGTCCCAAGAAGTACAAGAAGAAGACCATGATGGCCACTTGGAGTGCGAGTGATGACTCAAGCTCCGAAGAGAAAAACTCGACTGAACAAGCCAACCTGTGCCTTATGGCACACAAAAATGAGGTAATTTCCGAAACTCCTAGTGACTTTATATTTGAAGAACTACATGAAGCTTTTGATGATTTAGTTGATGAATTAAAGAAACTAGGAATGAAGAACAAAGATCTAAAATTAAAAAATCAATCTTTATTGAAACAAAATGAAAGCATTTCAATTGAAAAATCCACCCTGCTTCAAGAAAATCAAAGTTTACAGAATGAAATTGCCAAGTTAAAACCATTAGTTAAAAAATTCACCTTGAGTTCAAATAAACTTAATATGATTCTTGAAAATCAAAAAGCCGTGTATGATAAGGCTGGACTTGGCTATAACCCCTTGAAGAAACAAAAATATCTGAAAAATATTTATGTAAATTCTTTAAGTAACAAGTCTTCTAATATTACTTGCTTCAAATGTGGTAGAGTAGGACATAAGTCATACACTTGCTTCTCTAACAAGTCTGCAAACTCAAATATAAAAAAAATATGGGTTCCAAAGGGAACTATTATGACTAACCAAAAAGGACCCAAGAAAGCTTGGGTATCTAAAACAAAAACTTGACTTTTGCTTGCAGGTGTGTCTAGCATCCCAAGAAAGAAACAAGAAATGGTATCTTGACAGTGGATGCTCGAGACACATGACTGGTGATGAATGCCAATTCATCACTCTTGATGCTAAGAATGGAGGGATGGTCACCTTTGGAGACAATGGCAAAGGAAAAATCATCGGTATAGGTAACATTAGTATCACTCCCTCCAAATACATTGAAAATATTTTGTTAGTAGATAGTTTAAAGCATAATTTACTAAGCATTAGTCAATTTTATGATAAAAGATATAAAGTTATTTTTGAATCGTCTATTTGCATTGTAACTAGTCCTATTAATGATGGCATTAAATTTATTAGACATAGACATGGTAATGTTTATATGATAGATTTAAATGATCTAGCTAAAATAAACATGCAATACCTAGTATCCTTGAATGCTAAAACTAATGAGACTAGTTGGCTTTGGCATCGTAGGCTTGCACATATTAGCATGCATTCTCTTTCAAAATTAATTAAGAAAGAATTAGTTTTTGGTTTGCCAAAATTAAATTTTGAAAAGGACAGAATTTGTGATGCATGCCAACTAGGTAAACAAACAAGAGTTTCATTTAAATCCAAAAATATTGTTTCAACCTCTAGACCGTTAGAGCTTTTGCATATGGACTTATTTGGACCTACTAGAACCACTAGTCTAGGAGGAAAATGATATGGTTTTGTAATTATAGATGATTACTCTCATTTTACTTGGGTTTTCTTTTTGGCACACAAAGATGAAACTTTTCATGTTTTCACTAAATTTTACCGAAAAGTCACTAATGAGAAAGGATTTTCAATTCAAAATATTCGAAGTGATCATGGAACTGAATTTGAAAATCAAGACTTTGAAAACTTTTGTGATGAAAAAGGAATAGGCCATAACTTCTCTGCACCTAGGACACCCCAACAAAATGGGGTAGTAGAAAGGAAAAATAGAACCTTAGAAGAAATGGCCCGTACCATGCTATGTGAAAGCAACCTTCCAAGATATTTTTGGGTGGAAGCAATTAACACAGCATGTTACATTTTAAATCGTGCTTTGATTAGACAAATTTTAAAGAAAACCCCCTATGAGCTTTGGAAAGAAAGAAAACCTAATATTACATATTTTCATATTTTTGGTTGCCGATGTTTTGTATTAAATAATGGTAAAGAAAGACTTGAAAAATTTGATGCAAAGTCAGATGAAGCAATTTTTCTCGGTTACTCCTCCACTAGTAAAGCTTTTAGAGTTTTTAACAAAAGAACCTTAGTAGTAGAGGAGTCGATACATGTTGTCTTTGATGAATCTAACGATCTTCCTTCAAGGAAGAATGAAGGTGTTCATAATGCAGATCCTCTTATAGAAGGAATGAAGGAGATCACTCTGAAAGATTCAACAATTCAAGATGATGAGGAACATGAAGACAAACAGGATAAGGGAGGTGAAGAACATCAAGAACAACCTCAAGGTACAAATGACCTACCCAAAGAATGGAGGTATGTTCACAATCACCCTAAGAAGCTAATTATTGGTGATCCTATGCATGGGGTAAAAACTCGTTCTTCACTAAAAGATGTATTTAATCATTGTACTTTAGTCTCTCATCTTGAACCAAAAACTATTGAAGAAGCTAAAAATGATTATAATTGGATTAATGCAATGCAAGAGAAACTTAATCAATTTGAAAGAAATAATGTATAGACTTTAGTATCAAGACCTAAAAATTATTCAATAATTGGCACAAAATGGGTTTTTAGGAACAAATTAGACGAACATGGAAATGTAATAAGAAATAAAGCAAGATTGGTTGCTAAAGGTTATAATCAAGAAGAAGGAATTGATTTTGATGAGACCTTTGCACTTGTTGCTAGATTAGAGGCCATTAGACTTCTACTTGCATATACTTGCTTTATAAAATTTAAATTATTTCAAATGGATGTCAAAAGTGCATTTTTGAATGGATATATTGCTGAAGAAGTCTATGTAGAACAACCCCCAGGTTTTGAAAATCATGCTTTTCCTAATCATGTTTTTAAATTAAATAAAGCTCTATATGGTTTGAAACAAGCATCTAGGGCTTGGTATGATAGGCTAAGTAAATTTTTACTAAATAATGGTTTTTCAAGAGGTAATGTAGACACAACCCTCTTCATTAAAAGAAATCAAAATGATATGTTAATTATACAAATATTTGTTGATGACATTATTTTTGGGTCTACTAATGAATCTCTTTGTCAAGACTTTGCTAAGCTCATGCAGGGGGAGTTCGAGATGAGCATGATGGAAGAACTGACATTCTTTCTCGGACTCCAAATCAAACAAACAAAGGAAGGAATCTCCATCACCCAAAGCAAGTACACCAAGGAATTACTCAAAAGATTTGGAATGGAGAACTCCAAAGCAATTGGCACACCCATGAGCCCTTCATGTGAGCTTGACAAGGATGAAGAAGGTAAATGTGTAGACTTAAAATATTATAGAGGTATGATTGGCTCTCTATTATATTTAACTGCAAGTAGGCCTGATATCATGTTTAGTGTTTGTCTGTGTGCTAGATTTCAATCTAATCCTAAAGAGTCTCACTTGAATGCTGTTAAAAGAATCCTTAGATATTTAAATGGTACTCAAACTCTAGGATTATGGTACTCTAAGGACTCATTAATTGACTTAATAGGATATTCAGATGCTGATTTTGCTGGATGTAGATTAGATAGAAAAAGCACCAGTGGAACTTACCAATTTCTTGGAGTTAACCTAATCTCCTGGTTTAGCAAGAAACAAAATTCGGTAGCACTATCTATGGCTGAGGCCGAATACATTGCAGCCGGAAGTTGTTGTGCTCAAATCTTGTGGATTAAGCAACAACTCAAAGATTTTGGTATCAAACTTAATGAAACACCCATAAGATGTGATAACACTAGTGCCATAAATCTTACTAAAAATCCAATTCAACATTCAAGGTCTAAACATATTGAAATAAGACATCATTTTATAAGAGAACATGTTCAAAACAAAGATATAATTCTTGACTATGTTTGTACTGAAAATCAATTAGTCAATATCTTTACAAAGGCCCTAAGTGAAAATAGATTCTGTGAAATTAGGAGAGATCTAGGAATTCTTGATCCTTTTGCCTAAATATTTCTCCAATTCCAAAGAATCGATGTCAAAATTTTTTTGAGCTCAATTTCCATCATCTCTTGGACCTAAATGCTCAAGATTATACCTCTCACAACTTGTCATTGAGCAAAAATTCTTCTCCCAAAATTCTGAATTTTTTCGAAATTTATTCATATTTTTTCTGAAATTTTGTGAATCATGAGTCGACCCCCTAGGGTCGACCCAATGTCATACTTGAAATTTTTGGCCAACATCCCACGGGTTCATTTCTTTTTAACTTAAAGCCCGTTCATGAGCCGACCCCTCCTTCTTCGTCTTCCTCCCTCCAAAACTCATCGTCCTCATCTTCATTCTCTCCAAATTCAAAAGTTTTAGCCCAAGATCCTTCTCCCATCACCTCTCCACCTCAAATCGCCCCTTGGGAAAGGAGCTTTTCGCATTTTTCTCCCTTGATTGAAGCGGTTGGAGCGTGCCCTAGCTTCCACCATTCTTCTTCAAATCAAGATTTCTCTCTGCCAAAAATCTCTTTCCATCCTCTAATAACCCTCCTTCTCCTCACCCATTTGATCTTCTGAGTCTCCTTGCCTGCTCTTGTGGTGAGAATGGCCCCAAAAATGAAACTCCCTCAAAGAAGGAAATCAGTCCGTGAGTTGGAAGAAGGCGTGCGCAGGAAAAGGCAAGCTTCTCAGACCTCCTCTGCTCTCATTCCTGCTTCAGCATCTACACCAGGTTCCTCTCAGTCTCCTCTCAGCCCTAGCAAAATTCCACTCTCTGACAGAAAGGTAGAAACCGACAAGAATGTGGACTTCAGATTCTTTGAAAAAGAAGGTTTCTCCTTTGGTTCAAAGATCAAAAATCAAGGTTGAGAATTTTACTGTTCTCTCAAAGAAGTTACATATGTAGATTTGGTTAGAGAGTTTTATCTGAATCTGTGCTATGGCAATGGAACAGTAACTTCTACTGTTAAGGGAATTGATATCTGCTTAGATCCTATTATTTTGGGAGAGATTCTACATTTGCCTTGTGAGGGATATTCAAACATGGAACTCCCAGTGAAGGAAGAAGGGATCAATGTGATTTTAGGAGGAACTTACTCGGGAAGTCTAAATAAATTAGAAGCCAAGATCTTGTCAATTGAAATGAGAATTCTACATCAATTAGTAACAAAGCTTTTCTTCCCGAGAAGTGGCAGACATGACCTCCTTTCTGGCCGAGACATATGCATAATATTTCATGTGATCACCCAAACCCCCTTAAACCTCCCTGCTTTAATGATTGAGGCCATGAGAGAAATATTGAATAGATCCAAGGCACATCTGCCTTTTGGTATGGCCCTCACACTGGTATTCAGGAGGTTTGGAGTTAGTTTTGAGGGGGAGGCATCTGCTAGGCTCTCTCACTCTGACACCATCAACCAACACACTCTGCACCGCATGGGATTCACTAGGATTGATGGTGGTTGGATCAAGGGTACAGAAGAAAGAGTTGAGGAGAGAGCTGAGGACAGAGTTAAGGACAGAGCTGAGGAAGAAGGTCCCTCATCACCTCTCCATGACTTCAGGGCAGCATCTCCAGACATCCAGTTTGTTTCAGATCTAGAGGCTGGCCCTTCAGAGTCCACCAGGAGGCACACACCAGTTCAGCAGCCAGACAGCAGAGCACCTCCCTCAGAGTTCAGATTGGCTGATGATCAGATTGAGCTGATTTCTCAGCGTGTGGCTTCCTTGCTTTCTCGTCAGTGAAGCACTTCAGCCTTTGCACCGGGATCCACATCATTAGATGCATCTGATCAGACCTTGATCCCCCACATCTCCACTATTTTTCAGATGATCTCAGATCAGTCAGTTCGGATTCAGCAGCTCGAGGGTTATATTTTGAGACTGACTGGGAGAGTACTTGACTTGCAGGGGCAAGTGTTAGCTCTGGCCCATCCACAGTCACAGGAGTGCACTATTTTGGTCTCAGACCTAACTGCAGAGGCTGGCAGACTTAGAGGTGTATTGGAGGGTGGATTTGATTTCTTGAGGAGAGAGATCAGAGGCTCTAGTGAGCATGCTTCTACACAGTTCACTGCACTGCTTCAGTCCGTTTCGAGAGCTCTGAACCTTCTTGACACCATCAGGCTCTCTCTTGCAGTCCAGTCTATGGCTTCTCAGCCTTCAGGATCATCTCGCCCACCTACTCGTGCCAGCACCTCCACTCGTGGCAGAGGCAGATGGGGTAGAGGATGAGTCCTTGGTCGTGATCCATCATCTCCCCACCCCATCTCTGATACATCTGATTCTGATCCATCTAGTCATGAGCTCCACTAGATCCTTGTAGCTAGCCTTGTCTGTTGTTCTTTCTAGGATCTATCTTTTGGGCCATGTAATGATATTAACTGGTTGACTTTTATATTATGGAATATGTATTGGAACAGCTATGGTACCAATCACCTTTTGATTATATATCTACTCTTTGGCTTTTAATATGTTGCTATTTCATATCTATGGTACTCAATGGCATATTTTGTTTTATGATTGCTGTATTCAGGGGGAGTAAACATTAATGTCAGTAAAATTAATGATTAGCACAAGAAGTTTGAAGAAATAAAAGAGAGAGAGAAAATATATTCAAAAAAAAAGAGGGAGAGTTAACAATGTTTGATGATGTCAAAAAGGGGGAGAAATTAAAGAAAAATATCAAAAGCAAGATTGATAAAAGACTTAAAAATAAAATGAGTGGATTGGGAGAAATTAAAGAAAAGCATCAAACTTTAAAATTACTTCTTAGACATGCTCTGATACACTTAAAATTTGACATACTCTGATATACTTTAAAATTAATTCTTAGACATGCTCTGATACACTTAAAATTTGACATGCTCTAATATACTTTAAAATTAATTCTTAGACATGCATTGATACACTTAATTTTTAAACATGCTCTGATACCAAAATTAAATAATCAAATGAGAATGAGCGAATTTTCAAGATGTTAAGAAAATTGAAAAATAAGCAAATGAGATATTTTCAAACATGCAATTTTCAAATCCTAAGATAAATTCTGCTTTGTTCTGATAACAAAAATAAATTTTCTGCTCTGATACCAAAATCACATAATCAAATGAGCAAATTTTCAAATCATTAAGCAATAGGCAAATTATTTATGCAAATGGGCACATGTATCACATGCCAAAAGAATCAATCTTCTTTTCAAGCAAATATACTTATAAGTTGGTAGTAAATTTCTTATTTATCTTCAAACTACCTATAATGCATTTCATTCCTTTGAAATTCATGATCATTGATTCATATAAACGCTTTTGTTCAAGTGTTTTGTCATCATCAAAAAGGGGGAGATTGTTGCTCCTTAGATTGATTTTGATGATTACAAAGCAGTTGAAGGGGTACTAATGTTTCTCACTTGAAAAAGACTTATTACTCTTCAGGGGTAAAATTATAATTTTACCAAAACCGTGATTTGAAAGTATCAAATGATAGAACAAAAGATTTGTGATCCACTGGTGAAAATTTTATTGATTTTGGACTTGTATTTTGAAAGATATGCATGATTGAAAATCATGAGTCGACCCATGAGTCGACTCATGGCACATGAGATGACTGGCACACTGAAATTCCTGGCCAGCACAGACTTGGCACACCCTGTGAGTCGACCCATGAGTCGACCCCCAAGGCATGAGTCGACCCATGAGTCGACCTCTGCGGGTTTTAAGCCAGTTTTACAGAACCTTGCATCCCGTTCGATTCTCTGATGTTTTTCCACAGAGGTCGACCCATGAGTCGACCCCCAGGCATGAGTCGACCCATGAGTCGACCCCTGTGACGGGATTGTTCCACAACGACTAGTTTTTAATCCATTTTAAGTGCTTTTAATGCTCATTTAATGTGGTCTAACGGCTCTTTTTCAGTCTAGAATGTTTTTCGCTATTTCTTAAAGCTATAAAAGGGATAAAAATGTGGAAATCAATAAGAAGAAAAGAAACAAGAATCAAGAAGAGAGATTTTGAAAAAGGGATTTCAAGCAACTTTTCAGCCCTAAGCAAAAGCTCACTCAAAGCATTCAAGAAGCCTTTGATCCAAGCTCACCAACTCCTCAAGTGCACATTCTAATCTCCAACCACCTTGAGGAAATCAAAAAGGGTCTTCTTCTTCTTGAGTAAAGAGTATTTAAAATCTCATACGCTCATTAAAGGAGCTTTCTTTGTGCTTACTTGTGCTATTCATTGTTATACTTTGTTTGTGTTATTGTTTTTGTTTTGGAAGGGTTCCAAAACAAGGAAAGGTTGATCCGAACCTTGAATCGGAGTGTATAGGTTGGTTTGTACCCGAGAAATAAGTGGACTAGCTTGGGATAGCTAGAGTCGGAGTTTCCGATGTTTGTATTCGTGTTGAATACAAGATTAGTGGATTGGAATTCCCAAGTAGGAGCTTGAGGAGTGGATGTAGGTGCAAGGTTGGCACCGAACCACTATAAATCCTGTTGTTTGTGGGTGCCTAATTGCTCTTCTTTAACTTTTCATTATTCTCTGGCATTCTAGCTTTTAGCCATTAGCCTTGAATTAATTTTACTCTCCCTATTTATTTAGCTTTTGTCAAATATTTTTCATAAGTCATGTTAAGCTTAAAATTTTTAGAAACCCAATTCACCCCCCTCCTCTTGGGTTGCATAGCTGGGAAACACCCACCAACTTATCATTGTCCAATAATGATCGGAGCGATAGGGAAGTGGCCATATTTGCACAAAGCAGAACCATAACCTAATTAGTAATTATTAATTAACCTAAAGATTTAGACTTTAATCAAAAAGATTTCTCCCACTATTTTATTCGAATTGGTAGCCTCTACCTCCAATTCGAGGAATTACCCTAATTCCTTAGTGGGGTACTAGAATCCACTTAACTGCACACAAGTCCAACTTGGTTGGCCAACCCATGTACATCTAAGGGTAGGTTCATAACCAATTATTTCTCTAAATAATTTCTAGTAATTTTAATTTTGCCCCAGAAACCTAATCAGTAGGCTTTGGCCTCCACTGTAAGGATCCGGTTAGTCCAACCATTAACATGATCATACTTGGTGTATCTAACCAACGAATGATTAAGCCCAAACTTTGGTTGGCTCAACCTAACCACTATTAGAAGGACACTTCCAAGTCATCAATGATGAGTGATAATTCCATTAGCCAAAAGCACCAGGCCTTTGGGTCTGCAATAATTATTGAGTTAATGGACTCATTATCAAACACCTTAATGGGAGGGCTATGACTCAGTTATCTCCATAACTTTTATCATTTTAAGGACCTAATAATTTTAGAGGATTTAAATAATATAAGGATGAGGTCTGATGAACCAGCTTATCATGATCCTCCCACTGGCTTCACCAAGTCAGCTTAAGGGAGACCATTAAAAGGGCTGGTCTAGGAGCACCTAAACAGTCACACTGATTTATCTAGCTGACATGGGTCAACTCGAATAGTCAAGTGATCCGATCAAAATATAATTTTCACCAAGAGGTCAGGTAAGTTCGATCAGTGGGAGGGTCTGCCAAAGCTTGCCTTAGACACCATCAGAAATGGCCAGGTAAGCGGGCTCCCATTAAAAAACCACCGGTCTGGTTTACCTTAGACACCAACTGGTTTAATTAGTTTCAATTAGATCAACCTAACAGTTCGTGCTAGACCGATTCGCCAAGAATCAAGTCCATTTGGTTCTCGTTAAAGACATGGACTTGACCAACTACAACTATTGTAATTGATCTAGAGAATCCTGACCTAATCTAAGACAACAATTGATTAGATTTAGTCAATTCTCTAATTAAGTCCATCTTTAATCTAACCATAGGTCTAACCTAATTAATAGACCTAATTCCCACTAACCCATTAACCCAATGTGTTATGATTTGTGTCTTAGGTTCTTCAATTCACAATCCTAGAACCTAATCAAACAATTTCTTAATTCTTAATTAAGTTTTGGGCTGAGGGTTGGGTTTTGGCTTTTCAAAAAATAATTTTCATATTTGTAAAAATAATTTTACAATATGATTCTACCAACCATATTGCATGTTTGATTCAAAATCAAGATACAAGTGAAATAAACATGAAACTACTTTAGATCTAATCTAAACAGTTCATGTAATTGAAATAATTTCAACTTTAAACAATTTCTTTGCACAAAAATTATTAACAAAGAGATTTTATTTTAGATTTAAATATCTTTTAAATCTAATAAATCATAAATTTAATCTAGATCATATCTAACAAATTTATGATTAAAGATAGATCTACACAAACTAGGATAATCTTTACACTGTAAGGGGTAAACCTACAGCAGGACAACCTTGCAGTTTGTGATTGATCTAAAATTTTAATTTCAGATTTAATAATCAGATTGTAAATTAAATTTAATCTAAGAAATAATCTAAGCATGTATAAATAATCATGTAATAAAGAACCTAGGCTCTGATACCAATTGTAGGAACCAGATCTAGGGTTTCAGGGTTAGATCTTGAAACTTTTTCAAGATCATACAGCGGAAGACTAAAATAAATCAAAATTATTTTTTAAAATTAGAGAATTCCTAGATCTAAGATTTTATTACATGATTATTACATAGAATTAAATCAAAAATTAAAATATATAAATATAGCATGAACTACATGTTGATCATATCAACATGTTTTTATACTACATCTAATGTATGTATTAAACAATAGATCAGATCTATTACCTTGCAAGTTAGACGTTCTAACCTCACTGATCTAGGCTTGAGGATGATGTTGCAAGCCGCACATGTGTCCGGCCTCTAG
>NC_025997.2:37070440-37191612 GCF_000442705.2 Elaeis guineensis
CACCCATTTCTTCAATTTCTTAACATAGGGAAGAAGAGGATATGGGTTTTTTCAAATGGTGTGATCCCCACTCTCATCACATACAAGGGACCTCATGAGCAAATTGATCTAAATAAAAAGAACCTAGAGGCTGAGCGCTGTGTTTGCAGAGGGAGGAAAATTTATTTGGCATAATGCCTGCTTGCTTTATGGATATTTACTGGCCTCTATTAGCACTGAAATGGAGTGCTAGGGATGAAGATTTGAAGCAGTTTACTTAATAGATATAACTATCAGGGGAGAGGCAAAGTATAATATTTTAAAAACTTTTGGGATCTTAGTGTTCTTTTTGGTAACTTTTAGAGTCTTAATGTCTGTAATCAAACTTTGGGATCTTTATGTAATAAGTTTTATTAAGTCATAAATGGACATATTTATTATTAGTGCTTTCAATATTCTGATATGTTCTTTTTATGGTCAATGATGATATGTTTTAATATATTTGAATAGATATCATGATAGTAAATAACTTGTCCATGAAATTAAAAAAATATAACACATCCAGATAATCACAGATATCATGTTCACTTATACACATCCATACACATTTATACAAATATCATTTTTGCCTACAGTCTATAAATCACCTACACACAACCATACACATTCGTATAGTTAACATTTCTATCTGTAGTCCATATGAACATCTATACACATTTAATAATTACCATTTCTATCAACAATCTATATAATCATCTATACACATTCACACGATCATCATTTCTGCCTATAGTCCATACAATCACTTATACAAACTTATACACATTCATATAATTACTATTTTTGCCAATAATCTATACAATCATCTGTGCACATTCAGGCATATTCGCATGATTATAATTTTTGTTTATAGTCTGTACAATCACTTGTATACATCCATACATATTCATACAATTACCATTCCTACCTACAATCCAAACTTTCATCTATATATATTCATACGCATTCACATGATTATTATATTCCATCATGCACAAATATACAATCAGCTGTCATAATCTTATTCACATGGATAAGTTTATAATTATGCCATTATACAAAATGAAATCATTTTTCAAACATATTTTCAATTGAGCAGATGCCGAAAGCAATGTATTAGTCAATATGTTCATAGTAATATAAAATAAAACTTTGTATATATTTCACTTATTGAACAACAAAAAGCTCTATAACTATAGCAATCATTGAACAAGAATAAGCTCTATATCATTCTACATGCTTATGGCAACAACAAAAAAAAATTGATACATGTATTAGCATATAAACAATAAAAAGCTTTGTATTAGCCATGTATCCCCTACTATAATGAATCTGTACATATATTAGCATACAAACATCACCAAAAAATCCTATATGCACATCAAAAAAAGTATGACAAAATATGATATCAAGATCTCCAAGGGGTTCGTGGGGCTGGGACTACTGATACTATTGCTGTGGCTACTGCTGCCACTAGGACTGCCACTATTGTTAAGGCTACTGATACCTCTATAGTTGGGGTTGCTGTGGAAGAAGGTTGGCTACTACCACTTGATGTCCCAACTCTTTGTTCAATCCTTGCCATCGAAAAATGCAAATAAAATATGTTTAATTTGTGAATTTAATAAGAGTTTTTATAAGATAATTTTCTTTTGATATTCTTCATTATCTTTTTTGAACTTTTCTTTTTCTTTGATGTATTATGAGATGGAGTGCTCTTTTGTTTAGATATAGCTCTCCCCTTTTTAGGAGCTTCTTTTGTAGGGGTTTGTTCTTCTTAGCATCTTTGCAGGTCCTAACATTATGCCCCCACTATATGCAGCTGCTACACTTAAGATTGCCTCCAGTCTTTCTTACCTTGTGAGGGTCTTACACCTCATCCTCCTCCCTTCTTGATTTTTTTGGCCTACCAGAAGGTCTATTATATACAGATGCATCTAGTGGCTCAAAAGAAGAGGGTTCCCATGACTTCATACTAGGTACAAGATTGATATCTGGCTTGTATGCTCTAACAAAAGTCTCTTTGGTGATAACAACGATCTATATTTTTTCTCAACTTTTTTCCTAAAGAACATGATCGCTGCTGTTATATGGTAGCATGTTATACCAATAACTCAAACTTCCTACACCCACAATTTTTTTCTCAAGATTAACAATAAAGATATAATCATAATGGTCCACCTCAAAATTGCTACCTCTACCTTAGATTACATGACATTGCATGGCCTGCACCTTTACTAACTCTACTTTCTTTGAATCTTAGGATGTATAGGACCACTATAGTTCAATGCAATCTGCCTCTTTGCTTGGAACCTTTGCATCAAAAAACCTTCTAATGATCTCCAAATAAGTAATAATTGGCTTATCCCTAGCTTCCATGATGTAACTATTAAATGATTCACATATATTATTTAGTATCATATCACACTCGGCTTGAAACTGAATGCATGCATGCACCATAGAAATAACTTTTGTCTAAGTAGCCAATCTGCTACTTTCTGATCTAAGTCAACTAAGGCCTTCATCCTTATTTTGAATTCAAATTGGATAAAAGCTTGAGCTTCTACACATAGGGCATCTTTAAAGTTCTTTTTTTTGAACAACTTCCTAAGGTTGACATGCAAATGCCTCCCACAGAATCTGCGATCAGTATTTGGCATCATGGAATGGAATGTCTCCACTAACCCATAACAAGATAAGATAAAAGCTAATACATATACAAAAATATTAGGTAGCCTAACAAGGGTAGTCAAGGATTAGTACCTTTTGCCTATTCGAGATAAATGCCAACCTCCTTCCTCTATTCCTATGTCTGCTAAGAGGTTAGTCAGAAACCATATCTAGCTCTCTTTAATCTCAACCTCAACAACAACCCATACAATAGGAAAAATATCATCATTTTCATCTCCCAATAGCTGACGGTAGTTGTCCTCCCATAGCTCCTTTCAAGTAGCACCCATCCAAGCCAATAATAGGTCTGCATCCATCAAAAAAGCTGCTCTTGCAAGCATGAAGACAAACATACAACCTTTGAAAAATGGGTTGCTGCCCTTAATTGGGTTATAAATTGATGAACATGGTACTATCAGGGTTGGCCCTCTTAATGATATCACAGTATTTCTATAGTTTTCCATATTGCTCTCTATTCGATCTGCGAATGGCTAGGAGTGTCTCCTTCTTTGTCCTGTAGACTTTAATCCTAGAGATCTATACATTAACATCCTTGTTGACCCTTAAAACAAATCCTGTAATACTCCATTTGGTATCATTCCTCATATCTTTAATATAGGCTTCAAACAACCATTTGTAGTCCATAAGGTAATTATCAAAATATTTTTCATATTATATGTGGGTTGAAAGTTAATCTGATAAGTGGATATCCTCTATAGGAGAGAGATATGTATCCTCCAACCATAATTTTTCTTGCATACTACCATTACTCTAGCTTTTTTATTGTGCTTGTTATATAGCATATTGCCTCAAAGCCTTTCAAACACATTGACTGAAGCAAAAAGTATTTCCAACTTCAGATTTATAGGCTTCAAGAAATATGTGACCTCATTGAACTCTAGGAAGCTCGAGCTGTCCCCTTCCCCATCTGATAAGCTACAAATGCTTTTGAGCTCATCACTATCAACAAGCTCAGGCTCTTGTTCAACTATCTTCTCTTCTTCTACAACCCCTCCCTTCTAACTTTGAATATTTATGTCAACAATTAAATCATCAACATACTCCTCAAATAGCTCATCAGCCTCCTTATCAAAATCCAAGAAGTCACTCAAGGGTTGATTACGATCACTATTAAAACTAACTGTGTCATATCTTTCTTCATCCGCAAGCCTTTTATCATGCCTTTTATCCTATTCTTGTTGCTACCACTACTCCTGCTCCTGCCCCTGCCTCTGATCCTGCTACTACCCATGCCCCTACTTCTGATCCTGCCCTTATTACTACCCTTGCTCCTACCACTGCCACTACTCTTGCTTCTCCTTAGCCATCTCATCAATATCTTGAATAGATGGAAGTGTGGGGGTGACTCTACTATATCCAAATCAATCTCATTGATTCCATATTTGACATAAACTGCTATATTTCTCTTCTCATTATAAACAACCAACATTTGGAGCACATCTTGATTAGTGTATAGATACTTTAATCCATCTTCCATGACTGTCAGGGGATTGTATAGTATAGTTATTCTATCTTTTTGGTAACTAAGATCCTTCATGAGATTTTTCAACTTTATATAACTCATTAAATCTAGATTACAATAATCAATGTAGTTGACAGAGCTACCAATGTACTACATGTTAGGGGAGAAATGAAGATATCCCTTATAATGGATCTTTAGTGTAAAGAGGTCATCCATTCTGCATATATACATAAAATTATTATTAATGTAATGTTGTTACATTGTAACGGTGTTACCTAACATAGTTAACATGCAACACCGTTACCTAACTTATCTAAAAAAAGAATATTGTTATAATACAACAATATAGTAACTAAGTAGTTTTCATTAAGATAAACAATACAGTAAATAATTATTTTTCTCTAATATAGTATGTCTCACCTTTATCTATTAATTCAAAAGTGTCTCTACTCCTTTAAAACCTCTTAGAGTCTAAAAATATCAAGATACATTTCTTGGGACTTTGAATTATTTGTTTCATTAAACTGAATTCTCATGCACATGTTAGTTTAGAAGTTAGTATGAGTGTGTTTAGTTATGCATTTTCTCTACTCTTTCCTTTCTTAATATTATAGTCCAATAATTTTGTTATCAGCATTTGCTCAAATAGTATCATCTAAGTGACAAGGTAGTGGGGTTTCAATTCTTTGGAGTTAGCTCCTTAAGGATGGGATCAGTATAGGATAGAAAGCTAATATCTAAAAATATATAAAAATAAAAATAAGTCCAATAATGCTAAAATCTTTTATTCTATAAAAATATAGTATGTTTTGAGTCTTTTGTGTTAGCTTATTCCTTTTTTTGGTAAATGTGTTAGCTTATTCTTTAACTCTATATTTGGTTGTAGAGTAACATTAATAGAATATTTATTCATATAATCAAGTTATTCCATATATTAACTAACTATTTTAAAATTAGTCCAGTCTTTTATATCTAAGATTAATTTTGGTTGGAAAAAATAGAATAAGGAGGTTAAAGTATAAACTAGATAAGATTGCCCCAATAAGAAGCTGTTGCTGTAAAATCTATCTTGGATCAAGTTGGCTGGAGTTGACGACAATCATAGGTCGGTGACAGCAGGATGGTGGCGGCAAGATCTACAAGATGAGTTCCAATCAGAGCTAGCTTTGATGGGACCCTCCAATATCCAAGTCAAATTCTAGAAACAGATAAGAAAGAGTGAGCGTATTGGGAGAGAAGTGATTTCATACTTGAAGATCTCCTATGGGCCTCTATTTATAGATAGAGGTTAAAGAGTTGTAAGAAGAAAGGAGAATCAAGTTAAAGAGTTGTAAAAAGAAGGAGAATCAGGTGGTTAGCTTTAACTTATCAGGCGAGATACATCCGTTATCTTCTACTTTATCTAGAGAGATATATTTATTATCTCTATCTCATGGGAGATAAAGGAGAATCGATGGTTAGCCTACTTTGTTGGGTGAGATATTCTTGTAAATCTTTTTTTCTTGTCTGCTCACGGCAGGTTGACATGTGGATTCTAGGATTTTTTCTAGCTGGTGTAAGTTGGGTATAATATTTTTTCAAAATATCAGTAGATATCAACCACCATCAAGGTTGGATTGGGCCAGCTTCCTTGCTCATCTAGCTTTATTTGAAAAAGAATTTTTTACTTATAACATATGCCCTACTCTGAGTCTAAGCTAGAATTAGGTCAGATGAAGGGAGTACATTAGCTTAAGTAGTAGCCAATGTCAATCCTGATTCAGACATCTAATGTGTAAAGATGGTAGCATCATTTTAAGCAAGCCACATTAGGACAATCTATCTCAAATTGGATAGTGCAGGCCGAGGTGTTCAGGCACCTTTAGGTGGTCTCTTAAAGATAGCGTATTCTTTGGCTCATTCTCGAAATGGCTCTGTGTAATAATTTTTGAGCTCAGATCGGCATTGCTGATGTTTTGAGCCTTCAAGTATTTTTTTTGCCAATGTTGCTCGTAGCTTGGCTCATCTTAGGGGCGAGGGGCTTCCTTTGCTCATGGTTATCTAAGGTCTTCGAGGGTCCTTCAAGTTTAGCCCTTGCTTCTTATTGCCAAGGTCTTCTTCATCGACTATTCCCATTCGCCTTCAAGAATCCCATGGCTATTCCCATTCAGAAATGAGGCACCTTTAGCTTCTTCTCATAGCTATATTTATTCAAAAATGAAGCACTCTTCTCATGGCTATATTCATCCAGAGATGAAGTGTCTTCGAGAGACTCCATATGGCTATTTCCATTCAAAGATGAAGCACCCTTTTTATAACTATATTCGTCCAAGGATGAAGCACCTTTGAGGAACTCATCGTAGCTATATTCATCTGAAGATGAAGCACTCTTTTCATGGCTATATTCATCTAGAGATGAAATGCCTTTAAGGTCTTCCCATCATAGCTATATTTATCTGAAGATAAAGCATCCTTCTTGTGGCTATATTCATTCAGAGATAAAATACCTTCAAGGTCTTTATATCATGGCTATATTCATCTGGAGATGAAGTACCTTCTCATGGCTATATTTGTTTGAGATGAAATACCTTCAAGATCTTTCCATCGTGGCTATATTCATCTGAAGACAAAGTGCCCTTCTCATGACTATATTTGTCTAGGAATGAAGCACCTTCGAGGAACTCATCATAGCTATATTCATCTGAAGATGAAGAACCTTCGAGGTCTTCCTATCATGGCTATATTTATTTGGGGATGAAGCATCTTCAAGAAACTCATCATAGCTATATTCATCTAGAGATGAAGTGCCTTCGAGGGACTCCTCAGGGCTATTTTCATTGGAAGATGGAGCACCCTAATCATGGCTATATTTATCCAGAGATGAAGCACTTTGAGAAACTCATCATGGCTATATTCATTTGGTGACAAAACATCCTTCTGTGGCTATATTCACCTGAAAATAAAGTTCCTTCGAGGAACTCATTGCAGCTAAATTGATCCAGAGATGAAGTGCACCCTTTCCATAGCTATATTCATCTAAAGATGAAACACCTTCGAGATCTTTCCATCGTGGCTATATTCGTTCAAAGATGAAGTACCATTCTCATGGCTATATTTATCTGGAGATGAAGCACCTTCGAAAAACTTATCATGGCTATATTCATCTATAAATGAAGCACCCTTCTTGTGACTATATTTGTCTAGAGATGAAGCACCTTTGAGGTCTTCCCATCATGGCTATATTTGCCTAGAGATGAAGCACCCTTCTCATTGTAATATTCATTCTAGGATGAAGTGCCTTCGAGGAATTTATCATGGCTATATTTATCCTGAGATAAAGCACCCTTCTCCTAGCTATATTTATCCAGGGATGAAGCACCTTTGAGGTCTTTCCATCATGGCTATATTCATCCATAGATGAAGTACTCTTCTTATAGTTATATTCATCTGGAGATGAAGTACCTTCGAGAAACTTATCATGGCTATATTCATGTGGAGATGAAGCATCCTTTCTATGGCTATATTCAGTTCGGAGACAAAGCACCTTCGAGATCTTTCCATCGTGGCTATATTTGTCTGGAGATGAAGCTCCTTCCTCGTGGTTATATTCTATCAGATGTATGTCCTAGAAGCCAATCTTGACTGATGCATATCATATTTTTAGGATATGAATTTTGTACTTAACTGACAGTTATATTACCATTCATATTTTAGATATCCATAAATCATCCAAAAGATTAATAAGATGATGACACATATTCTCAAAGAGTTTAAAATTTAAGGCATGTGTCATTGATGGTTAATTTCTAAATTTATTCTGATTATAGGATCATCATAGAGATGATGATTGATCCAAACAAATCGATACACATATTATTTTTTAAATAGATGAGTCTTGAGTCTGCGATATAAGAACACTGGAGCAAGAGTACAGGTTGTTGTTAGAGAATAACTAGCACTGAGTATGATCAATACGAAAAGTCACATGGATGTCTGCTCACTCGTTAGTGACTTTTTCGATGTTGTAGTTGTGTGACTGATCCTTTGATCAGCGATGCCACAGCTGCTCACAGTGAGACTGCTGGAGTTTGACTACACATAAATATTGACTCAATAAATTTTTGTAGTAGATGTTGGCGACAGTTGATCCACTATAAGAGTAGGATGTGCATCTAGATGGAATCTATCAATTCTAACAGAGGAGAGTAGTCCTATGAGATTTTAAAAAATTGAGTCCTTAAGTCAATGGCCATAGCAGTATGATTGATGAAAAAAAAAATTTAGGAGAATCATAATTAGACTCGACCTAATTGAATCTATCATATGGTCGATGTTGAGGTTTGATGATTTATCCATGACCTATCATTTAGTCCAAGACTCATAATATAAGAACTATATTATACGATAACTATACCTAAAGGTTCATCACCTTTTATTCTACTAGGTTGCCACTACATACTGCTAGGTGTCACTGGTAGATTGTGAGACCTACAAGCATCATCTTGATGATTGATGATCCTTAATGGACAGACTTAGAATAGTTTCGATCCATCGAAAGAATTTTCGATCCATCGAAAGGAGTTTCGATGATATTGTGATAGGGATTACAATATGTCTCACTACCAGTCAGAATAGAACTTATAAGGTCATACACAAAAGAGACTTTTGACTGATCAGATGGTTGAGTTGTGATTTTGAATCATGATAGAATTTAATGATCAATGTGATTGATGGTCAATCCAATGCACAAGTTGCAATTAAGTAACCCACTAAAGAGTGCACTAAAGGTTAGTGAGTTATAGGAGGATTAATTAGCAATTAGATTGCTAATTGGCTCAATTTAATTAAGCAACGAAGCTTAGATCAAGTCTAATTGAATGAGATTCAATTTGGCTTGCCTAGAGTTTGATTTGATCAAGTCTAATTGGGTTATAAGATAGCCCAATTACATGAAAGAATAATTTCTAATTTGATTAGGATTTGGGTGCCATCTAATTTTTGATTAGATTAGGATTTAATCAAAAGATTTTGGATTTTTATTTGGACTAGAAATCCTCCTCTAAATGGGTGCAACTAAACCTTAATCAATTGGAAATTAGTTAAGATTTAAATCAGCCACCTAAAGAGATCCTAATTTGATTGGGACTCTCCATCTCTCCTTGCACCATTAGGAAGCCCCATGAGGATGCCACATATACCCCCACACCCTCTTACTTTGTGTGTAAGAACTCATGCCAGTCCCCTTTCTCCATGAGTTATGTGGGTGCAAAAGAGATAAGAGGTGGGTGGCATATTCAAGAGTCCAAGGATATATGGACTCTTACCTAAAAACCCTAGCTAATCCTATTTAAACAAGGGATAAGAGGGGCGGTAAAAAAAGGGCTGATAGAGACTAGATTTTGGATGCCGAACAAGGTGGGGCATGTGTAAGAAAAGTTGGAGAAGAGAGGGTGCGACATTAATAGGGTGGGCATGAGGTTTATTGGTATCTCCCCATCCTTTCTTTCTCACAAATAACCAAAGTTGGTTGTTAGTGTCTTCTCTCCTTTTGTCCAAGAGTTAGAGATGGAATTTGTCTCTCCCTTTGTCCAAAAGTTGGACATGTTTTTCCTAGATCTCTAGTATAGAGATTTTATGTATGGGTTTTAGGAAGAAAGAGAAAAAAAAATTCTTCTCATGATTTCTAGCATAGAGATCTTAATCTTCCTAGTCTTCTTCTTTAAGATAGTCTTGAGAGAAAAGAAGATTCATCTTCAACCGTCAAGATGCAATCTCTACAAAGAAGCTAGCATCCCGGTAAGATCAAGAAGCTCTTGATTAGATCGAGACCTCATGTGAATATCCGTGAGGTTGGATGCTTGTGTGGCTTTACGGGACCTTCGAATGACATCCATGATCATCGGTTCATGATGTAGATCGACCCACCGCCAAGGTATAAAGATAAGGCCTTCTCTATTTAATTTTATCTATTTGATTTTTGTATCTGAATTCTATCTTACATGTGTAGATCTTATTTTATGATTTTAAAATTTGATCTTATGCATGCTTAGATTAAATTAGATTTAATCTAAATTTTTAATTTTCGCTACATATTTATTTTTAAAAATTTTTGCATGCATAAAATCATAAAAATCTAATAGTAGTATCAGAACCATATCATATGCATGAGATTAAAATTTAGATCTAAAATCTATAGAGAAAAATTTTAGATCTAAAAATTTTTAATATTATTCTGCCATAAGATTGCCCTGATATAATCTTATGTGTGATTGTCCTAGAATGATATTAAAAATTTTTGATTAAAATAAAATTTTAGATCTAATTTTTATCATATATGTGATATATATTTTATTATTTAGATCTGAAAAGAGTTTTGAGATCTATTTTGATTCATATATATGATATATGAAAGTATATTTAGGTCTGAAATTAGTTTTTACAATCTGAATTTTATTCATGTATGTGATATACGATTGTATGTATGATTTGAAAATTATTTCGAGATCAAAAATTATTTTTTTATGTAAAAATTTAGATCTAAAAATTTAGATTTAAGATCTAAAATTAGTATTTGTGCATGGAGGATTGGTCATGGGTAGATCAAATTAGGTCATGTAATTGAATTACACCTAAAATTTTTTATTTGATCATAATAGGTCAAAATTGATTTAGCAATTGATCAAACCGAGTCAAGTATTGATTAGAGTTAGATCAATAGAGCTTAAAATCATATAATCATTATTGATCGAATCGATTGACACCCATATATAGAATCGATTAACTTAGGGACTTAATTCGGCTCTGTGGCTAGAGCTTGATTCGTCTAAGCTAACCTATTTGGACCAACTAATCAATTGATGACTAAGATAAATAATTGAAAGATAATTATTTAATTAATTTTATTCACTGATCTAGCTAATTTATTGATGTCTAAGAAAAGCAATGGGGGGACCCCTACTGATCTTCACTTATCCGGCCAATTTGGAAGATTGGATCTTAAATGTGATCGCTTGGTATTTTGGTTTAGCCTATACCAATTAGATCAGCTATGTGATAATTGATTAGATGAGACTTAAATCTAAATCTCTCTATAAATATTAAGTCCAATGATCTTCCATCATTATAGATGTGCGGACGTGCCACCGATATTGATTATTCACTATTGATCACAGTGGTTCAATTACATCAAAAACACATAATCACTCTATTGGCAAAGAGTTGCTCTAGGGCAAGGATGGGATTGGGCCCAATAACTATTAGGTGAGAAATCCAATGACGACTTTGCATCTATTTGTGAACGGTGGATCAGGCTTAACTAAGGAGTGTGGTCAATAACTATTAGGTGAGCCCACATAACTTAGAGATCAAATTGCTACAATATACTTAGAGAAGCATCAGGATAAAGAGTTATCCACGCATCAGTATACGTATTATTAATAACTATTAGATGAGGTGCACAACATCAGTAGGACTGCAGCACCTATTAGAAATTTAATTATTGCATTAAAATTTTTATTTCTCCTTACAGGGAGTGTGAGAGATTTGAAAAAATAATAGAAGCCTATTTGCATCTAAAAATTTTTAGAGTAAATTATAAAATAAATATAAATATCTAACTAGAATCTTTACTCTCTACTATTTATTATGTCAGCTTCCAACCCTTTAGCTCAAATCCTAGATATCAACCGTTTAATCAAGATCAATTACATACACTGACTCAGAAACTTAAAAATTATTTTAATTTTTAAAAAATTAGGCTATGTTCTCTACCAGATTATTCTAACATTATCAGTCTGTCCAATCCAAAGTCAACGAGCTATGCTTGATAAGTGGATGGATAATGACAATAAAAGTAGGTGCTATATGTTGGCATCCATGTTAGAGAAACTCCAACATATGCATGAGCACATGTACACTGCCAATGATATGTTGATTTATCTACAAATATTGTAAGGTAATCAGAGTCACACAGTGCATGAGATGCGCAATGAGCAATCAGTCGATGATCACTATTTGATAATGATCTAAGATATTAAGGAGCTTAAAAGACTCGACATGATCATGCACAAGAAGTTGCTTGTGGATTTGATCCTGCGATCCTTTCTTAATTTGTATGGGTAGTTTATGGTAAACTACCATATGCATGACCATGATGGCACCTTATCTAAATTGGTCAATATATTGGTAACTAAGAGATCTTGAAAGATTCAGAGGTACATACCTGGAGAGCCTAAAGAAATAAGGACACACCTTAAGAAGGCATGTCGAAATTACTCGAAACTGTCCTTATGCTTTTCTCTTCTCCTAGTTGAGTATTAGACTCTAGTACTTTTATACACTTCATTGTAGAGTCTAAAGAAAAGTAGAGGGCTGAGAGAAGGTGAAGTAATTCTTAAAGTCGGCAATAGGGCAAAAGTTGCTACTAGAGCCATGAGCCATGGGCACCAATTCTTTGTGACTATGATTTGAATTTAGTTCTTAGAGATAGTCTCTATCATTTGTATAATGATGCATCTGTGAACTTAATTGAGTGAGTAGTGAATGCCATTGGATCTGAGAGATCCAGAGTTGAGATAAACCTGAAGTATATGTACCACCTTAGGCAAGATTGTATAAGAAAAGAAATAATTAACAGATTAAAAAAAATATGAACTTTTAGGCTCATTGACTGCTGAGTCATATCTAGTCTGTGCATCGTCTCTTTGAGAAAAAATAATCAAGCTATTCTTATGGGATAAAAGGAAAAGGACCACTGAAATACTTGCCCTGATGCACATTTGATGTGTGTAGCCTATTTGATGAGCCAGATTAGGGAGGTTGTCTCTACTCTTTACCTTTACCGATGATCAGTCATAGTACGGACATATGTATGAGATACAAATCTGATACTTTTGAAAAGTTCAAAAATTCAGATATGAAGTAGAGAAGTAAACTAAAAAACTGTAAAGATACTTCGATCAGATCGAGGACACTATACAATAATAAGAAATTTCTCGGTTATCTCAAAGAAAATGATATAGTTTCATATTGGATCCCTCTTAGTACATCTCAACTCGACGAAGTAAATAAAAAGAGGAATGGGACTATATGAGATATGGTTCGATCCATGATGATCTTCATTGATTTATCTTTATTTCTTTAGGAACATACTTTATTTTTAAAATTGATCTATTGAATAAGATTCTCTCTAAATCTATTCCTATCACACCGTATTCGATATGGCGTGGTAAGAAATCAAGTCTTGGTTATCTCAAGATTTGAGGATGTCCAGTCGGTGTTAAGGATAGCAGGCAGACATGTTAGAAGCTAGGTCTATAGAGCTCGTTTCATAGCATATCCTAAAAGACTTTAGGTTACTACTTTTTCTTCTGAAAGGATCACAATATGATTGTGACCCATCATGCTATCTCTTTAAAAAATAGTTTATTCAAGATGAAGTAGTAGGAGAAAAGTTAAGCTCAAAAAGAGTGTCTTTGAAAAGCAACGAGTCATAGGACCTAAAAAATCTATTTATGATGAGCCAGTACATATATATATACCTCCTCCACCTCATAGATATAGTAAGATCTCCTATCCTCTCGAAAGGTACTTGGGTATGCTTACAGAGGATATAGAAAAAAATATTTCTCATAGGAGATAGGGAATATAAAGAGGATCCCAAGGCCTACAATGAGATGATGTTAGACATCAACTCCGAGAATAGGATGTGAAATAGCTTTCCTGATTAGATATCTTGAAAAGATATCTGTATGGAGTAGCCTATGGATTTCACTTTCTATGATAGAGATCATAAAGTTTGTAAGAATCTCAGAGTCAGAATATTTATTTCGATGATATGATCAAATTATTTGATCAAAAATAAAGAATTATGTGTTTACATAAAGGTCAGTGAGAGTGCTGTCAAATTCTCTATAATGTACATGGATGATATCCTCCTGATTGGAAGTATCCCATATTAACATCGGTTAAAATGTGTTTGTATATAGAATTCTCTATGAAAAATCTGAAGGAACCAGATCTAGGATTTCAGGGTTAAATCTTGAAATTTTTTCAAGATTAGGCAGTGAAAGACTAAAATAAATCAAAATTTATCTTATAAAATCAGAGAATCCCTAGATCTAAGATTCTATTATATTATTATTACATGACGTTAAATCAGAAATTAAAATATAAAGAGCAAGAACTACATGTTGATCATATCAACATATTTCTATACTATATCTAATATATATAAAATATAATAGATCAGATCTATTATCTTGTAAATTAGATATTCTAACTTTGTTGATCCGGGCTTGAAGATGATGTTGTGAGCCACACATGTATCTGACCTCTAGGAGTCGTCCACACGAGCCCACGAATCATGATCAGAAGTCTTAATCCAGAAAATCAGCATAGTATGCAAGTACTGTGCTGATCCTTCTTCGATGGTCGATCAGATGCCTCTTTCTTCTTGATTTGGACTCTTTCAAAGATGAGAAATAGGAGAAAGAGTTTTAGATATGAGGCACTCTCAGAAAACTCACAGATGGAGGAAGGAAAGAGGGGAACTCAGCAACCCTAGAAGAAGACCCTCTTCTTCTTCTCTTTGCTCTCACCTAGATACTTAGTTTTGTGTTTATTATATCTCCATGTCCCAACACTCTTTCTTCTTGATTTTCACACACCCCAAATGCTCTCAATGCTCTATAATTTATAAAAATTTCAAGAAGAAATTCATCTTAAATAATGAGATATGAAGAATCCTTGTCTAGGTCAAATACCTAGTCAAGGAAAATCCAAACAGGGCAAGACAAATGGTGCCCAACTCTTGGGCACCCCCTCCTTTTTCTACCATGGACCATCAGTAAAGGGCACACAGTATGTGCCATAAATGCCACAAAAATCTCAAAAAAAATTTGGATAAAATCAGTGCCATAAGGAAAGAGTTTTGGTTTCCTAAAATTCTATCTCATAGAATTTGAAATCCAAACTAATTTCTACTTTGACTTGGTCCACAACCATATTCCATGTAAGAGAGAAAGAGTGAAAAGCTTTAAGCATGCATGAAGGCCTGAGAGAGAAGGTTTTGTCGTACAAAATAAGAGAGAGTGGGCGTGGGGGGCTAAGGTGGCGTAAGGTGGAATCCTAGTCTTACTCGGATTCAATCTATAACTTGTTCAAATTTGGTTTCTCAAACCAAATCAAACCAAAACCAAATCAACCTAATTAAAATAGATCTTAATCCAACTAAAAATCTAATTTAATCAGATTAAATTAGATTTAAATCTAATTTAATTTTTTAATCGAATTAAAAATTAGGTTGACCCAAGTCCTAATTGAACTAGGACTAGTTTTTTCTTGGACTTGGCTTATCCAATAAATCAATTGGACTTGATCCAATCAAGCCCAAACCAAATCTAATTAAATCATATTTAATTAGACTTAATCTCAATCCATTAGCTTAATCAAATTAAATTAATTAGTAATTAAATTACTAATCGATCCTCCTGCAACACTTGCAATAGGTTAAATGTCAATCATATTGATCGTTTAACCCTAGAACGATTCTCAATCATTGATCAACCATCCAATCAGATCATGAACTCTAATGTGTGTGATCTCATAGGTCTGATCCTAAGCTGATAGCGTAGGAATAAATTTTTATACCAATCAAAGTGACCATCTAGCAATGGTACCCGACAGCCAGATAGGTCGAATGTGTAGAACAACATCCTTAGAACCCATGCGGATATAGTTTCTATATAATTTATTCTCTTGACCAAAATGCTCAAAGGATATCTCAGAGTTCAACCGTCAACTCTGATCAGGTTGTCCACATTGTATTTCAAAATATCAAATCCATCTGATGGATTATCCTGGCCAAGATTTTGTTAAATTGAAATACAGCGACTCATTCTTCTCCAACTCTTGGAGTGATCAATCCCATCTTGATCACACTCTGACTTCGCAAGTACTTGACTGTGCCCAGAAACCTTCCGTCATTGAATTAGAAATTCAGTTAGTCCAGTATCAAAGCACAGTGAGTTGCTTGCAAGTCACTGAGACGATCTCAGGTCTAAGGGACACTTATAACTATATCCCATCAGAGACATTCTCGACAGCAGAATGCTCTGAAGTTGGTCACATTCAATGATGATGTACCCTTATATCTCACCTGTATGCCATACCAGTGTCTCCACACTCTTTGATTAAGAGGACAACCAACCCATATAGCCTACAGCGATCTATGCTTGATAGAAGCTATCGTCCTTATTAGCAGCCTATCATTTGGTCGTGAACAGTTTTAAGGACTAATCAATAAATTCTCTCTTATCGAATCTAAATAGTCCTAAAGACTTCATCACAACAACAGAGTTCATTAGAAGATGAAAATCTGTGATGAAAATATCAAAAATATATTTTATTTATTAACAAATCAATTACAATACAAGGTTTCTCAACCGTCAACAGGTTGATGATTGGTTTTTGGGACATATTTTTCAACAGCTTCCACTTGTCCTAAAGTCACTCGGCACAGTATCTAATACCCATCTTCGACTTGTGGTTGTCGAGCTCCTTTATCGCTAGGACTTTAGTGAATGGATCGGTTAGGTTCTCCTTTTCGTCGATCTTCTGAAGGTCGATGTCACCTTGATCCACAATCTTTCAAACCAGGTGGAAGCGATGCAAAATGTGCTTCGTCCGCTGGTGTGCTTTGGGTTCCTTCGCCTGAGCAATGGCACCAGTACTGTCGCAGTAGAGTAGGACCGGACCATCGACGGAGGGTGCTACTCCAAGCACAATGTTGAATTTTCTCAGCTACACAGCTTTCTTCACGACATCCGATGCTGTGATGTACTCTGCCTCACAAACAGAGTCTGCCATAGTATGCTGCTTGGAACTCTTCCAGTAGATGGCTCCATCATTCAGAGTAAAGATATAACCCGACATGCTTCTGCTATCATCATGGTCAGATTGAAAGCTGGAGTCTATGAACTCCACAAGTTTCAGATCTGACTCGCCATAAACGAACCATTGGTCTTTAGTATTTCTCAAATACTTAAGGATGGCTTTAACCACTTTCCAGTGATTTTCTCCAGGATCAGATTGGTTTCTACTCACTACTCCTAGTGAGTATGCCACATCTGACCTTGTACATATTATGGCATACATAATAGATCCCACGATCAAAGCATATGGGACTGTACTCATACGCTCTCTCTCTTCAGGAGTTGTCGGACAATCCTTCTTAGAGAGAAAAATTTCATGGCCTATCAGTAGATAGCCCTTTCTGGAATTCTCCATGCTGAACCTCTTCAGCACAATGTCTATGTACGTGGACTGGGATAACCTAAGCATCCTTTTAGATCTGTCCCTATAGATCTTCATTCCTAGGATGTAGGATACTTCACCAAAGTCTTTTTGGAGAACTACGATGATAACCAAACTTTTATTCTTTGTAGTGCGGGGAAGTCATTCCCGATTAAGAGAATGTCATCCACGTACAAAACAAGAAATACCATAACTGGACCATTTACCCATTTATAGATGCAGGGCTCTTCTCCTTTCTTAACGAAGCTATACGTTTTGATCATCTTATCAAAATGCATGTTCCAACTCTGAGAAGCTTGCTTCAATCCATAAATAGATCTCTGAAGCTTGCACACCTTGGACTCATCTGTGGATGTAAATCTCTCAGGTTGTATCATATACACCTCTTCGGTCAGCTCTCCATTTAGAAAAGCTGTCTCCATTCAGGAAAGCTGTCTTTACATCCATCTGCCAGATCTCATTGTTGCTCCTTGGATTGATTTTGATGATTACAAAGCATTGAAGGGATACTAATGATTTTTGCTTGAAAAAGACTTATTACTTTTTAGGGACAAAATTATAATTTTACCAAAACTCTGATTTAAAAGCATCAAATGATAGAACAAAAGATTTGTGATCCATTGGTAAAAATTTTATTGATTTTGGACTTGTATTTTGAAAGATATGCATGATTGAAAATCATGAGTCGACCCATGAGTCAACTCATGGCACATGAGATGACTGGCATGCTGAAATTCTTGGCCGGCACAGACTTGGCACATCCTGTGAGTCAACCCATGAGTCGACCCTCAAGGCATGAGTCGACCCATGAGTCGACCTCTGTGGGTTTTAAGCCAGTTTTACAGAACCTTGCATCCCGTTCGATTCTCTGATGTTTTTCCACAGAGGTCGACCCATGAGTCGACCCCCAGGCATGAGTCGACCTATGAGTCGACCCCTGTGACGGGATTTTTCCGCAACGGCTATTTTTAACCCATTTTAAGTGCTTTTAATGCTCATTTATGTGGTCTAACGGCTCTTTTTCAGCCTAAATATTTTCCACTATTTCTTAAACTATAAAAGGGACAAAAAGGTGGAAATCCAAAAAAAGAACAAGAATCAAGAAGAGAGATTTTGAAAAAGAGATTTCAAGCAAACTTTTCAGCCCTAAGCAAAAGCTCACTCAAAGCATTCAAGAAGCCTTTGATCCAAGCTCACCAACTCCTCAAGTGCACATTCTAGTCTCCAACCACCTTGAGGAAATCAAAAAGGGTCTTCTTCTTCTTGAGTAAAGAGTATTTAAAGTCTCATACGCTCATTAAAGGAGCTTTCTTTGTGCTTACTTCTGCTATTCATTGTTATACTTTGTTTGTGTTATTATTTTTGTTTTGGAAGGGTTTCAAAACAAGGGAAGGTTGATCCGAACCTTGAATCGGAGTGTATAGGGTTGGCTTGTACCCGAAAAATAAGTGGACTAGCTTGGGATAGCTAGAGTTGGAGTTTCCGACATTTGTATTCAGGTTGAATACAAGATTAGTGGATTGGAATTTTCAAGTAGGAGCTTGGGAGTGGATGTAGGTGCAAGGTTGGCACTGAACCACTATAAATCTTTTTGTTTGTGGGTGCCTAATTGCTCTTCTTTAACTTTTCATTATTCTCTTACATTCTAGCTTTTAGCCATTAGCCTTGAATTAATTTTACTCTCCCTATTTATTTAGCTTTTATCAAACATTTTTCATAAGTCATAAGTTAAGCTTAAAATTTTTAGAAACCCAATTCACCCCCCTCTTGGGTTGCATAGCTGGGCAACAAGTGGTATCAGAGCTCGGTGCTCTAGCCCTACTTTGATCTAAACAATCAAAGAGCCAAATATCTATGGCAACTCAAGTCGGTACTTCTCTAGCCGAGGGGCAATCTACCAACTGACCTCCACTTTTCAATGGGTCTAATTACACCTATTGGAAAGCTCGGATGAAAATATTCATTCAAGCACTCGACTATGATATGTGGAGTATCATAGTGAACGGTCCTCACACACCCACTAAAAGTATAGATGGTGTGGAATCAGCCAAACCCGAGAAAGAATGGGATGAGGTTGATAAGAAAATGGTCCAATTAAATGCTAAAGCAATGAATGTTCTTTATTGTGCTCTTGATGCTAACAAATTTAATCACATTCTACTTGCTCGTCTGCTAAAGAAATATGGGATAGGTTAGAAGTAACCCATGAAGGAACCAATCAAGTAAAGGAGTCTAAAATCAACATGCTTGTGCATAAATATGAATTGTTTAAAATGGAGCATGATGAGTCCATAACTGAAATGTTTACTCGCTTTACTGATATTATAAATGGTTTAAAGAGTCTTGGTAAGTCCTATACTAACAGTGAGCTTGTAAGAATGATTCTCAGGTCCTTACCAAGAATTTGGGAAGCCAAAGTGACCGCCATCCAAGAAGCCAAGGACTTGAACATTCTACCCTTGGAAGAGCTTCTTGGATCATTGATGACTCATGAGCTAAGCATGAAGCAACATCAAGAGGAAGAAGTCAAAAAGAAGAGAACAATTGCCCTCAAATCTACAGCTCTACCAGATGAAGAAACTGATGACACTGAAGATGAAGAACAGGATGAAGAGATGGCACTCATTATCCAAAAATTCAAGAAATTTTTGAGAAAAAAGAAACAAGGGATGAGGAAGAGGCCATTCACAAAAGGGGAACAGAGCAAAGAAAAAGAGAAAGACCAACTCCTTATCTGCTACGAATGTAAGAAGCTGGGACACTTCAAGTCCGAATGCCCACAACTAAAGAAGGGTCCCAAGAAGTACAAGAAGAAGACCATGATGGCCACTTGGAGTGCGAGTGATGACTCAAGCTCCGAAGAGAAAAACTCGACTGAACAAGCCAACCTGTGCCTTATGGCACACAAAAATGAGGTAATTTCCGAAACTCCTAGTGACTTTATATTTGAAGAACTACATGAAGCTTTTGATGATTTAGTTGATGAATTAAAGAAACTAGGAATGAAGAACAAAGATCTAAAATTAAAAAATCAATCTTTATTGAAACAAAATGAAAGCATTTCAATTGAAAAATCCACCCTGCTTCAAGAAAATCAAAGTTTACAGAATGAAATTGCCAAGTTAAAACCATTAGTTAAAAAATTCACCTTGAGTTCAAATAAACTTAATATGATTCTTGAAAATCAAAAAGCCGTGTATGATAAGGCTGGACTTGGCTATAACCCCTTGAAGAAACAAAAATATCTGAAAAATATTTATGTAAATTCTTTAAGTAACAAGTCTTCTAATATTACTTGCTTCAAATGTGGTAGAGTAGGACATAAGTCATACACTTGCTTCTCTAACAAGTCTGCAAACTCAAATATAAAAAAAATATGGGTTCCAAAGGGAACTATTATGACTAACCAAAAAGGACCCAAGAAAGCTTGGGTATCTAAAACAAAAACTTGACTTTTGCTTGCAGGTGTGTCTAGCATCCCAAGAAAGAAACAAGAAATGGTATCTTGACAGTGGATGCTCGAGACACATGACTGGTGATGAATGCCAATTCATCACTCTTGATGCTAAGAATGGAGGGATGGTCACCTTTGGAGACAATGGCAAAGGAAAAATCATCGGTATAGGTAACATTAGTATCACTCCCTCCAAATACATTGAAAATATTTTGTTAGTAGATAGTTTAAAGCATAATTTACTAAGCATTAGTCAATTTTATGATAAAAGATATAAAGTTATTTTTGAATCGTCTATTTGCATTGTAACTAGTCCTATTAATGATGGCATTAAATTTATTAGACATAGACATGGTAATGTTTATATGATAGATTTAAATGATCTAGCTAAAATAAACATGCAATACCTAGTATCCTTGAATGCTAAAACTAATGAGACTAGTTGGCTTTGGCATCGTAGGCTTGCACATATTAGCATGCATTCTCTTTCAAAATTAATTAAGAAAGAATTAGTTTTTGGTTTGCCAAAATTAAATTTTGAAAAGGACAGAATTTGTGATGCATGCCAACTAGGTAAACAAACAAGAGTTTCATTTAAATCCAAAAATATTGTTTCAACCTCTAGACCGTTAGAGCTTTTGCATATGGACTTATTTGGACCTACTAGAACCACTAGTCTAGGAGGAAAATGATATGGTTTTGTAATTATAGATGATTACTCTCATTTTACTTGGGTTTTCTTTTTGGCACACAAAGATGAAACTTTTCATGTTTTCACTAAATTTTACCGAAAAGTCACTAATGAGAAAGGATTTTCAATTCAAAATATTCGAAGTGATCATGGAACTGAATTTGAAAATCAAGACTTTGAAAACTTTTGTGATGAAAAAGGAATAGGCCATAACTTCTCTGCACCTAGGACACCCCAACAAAATGGGGTAGTAGAAAGGAAAAATAGAACCTTAGAAGAAATGGCCCGTACCATGCTATGTGAAAGCAACCTTCCAAGATATTTTTGGGTGGAAGCAATTAACACAGCATGTTACATTTTAAATCGTGCTTTGATTAGACAAATTTTAAAGAAAACCCCCTATGAGCTTTGGAAAGAAAGAAAACCTAATATTACATATTTTCATATTTTTGGTTGCCGATGTTTTGTATTAAATAATGGTAAAGAAAGACTTGAAAAATTTGATGCAAAGTCAGATGAAGCAATTTTTCTCGGTTACTCCTCCACTAGTAAAGCTTTTAGAGTTTTTAACAAAAGAACCTTAGTAGTAGAGGAGTCGATACATGTTGTCTTTGATGAATCTAACGATCTTCCTTCAAGGAAGAATGAAGGTGTTCATAATGCAGATCCTCTTATAGAAGGAATGAAGGAGATCACTCTGAAAGATTCAACAATTCAAGATGATGAGGAACATGAAGACAAACAGGATAAGGGAGGTGAAGAACATCAAGAACAACCTCAAGGTACAAATGACCTACCCAAAGAATGGAGGTATGTTCACAATCACCCTAAGAAGCTAATTATTGGTGATCCTATGCATGGGGTAAAAACTCGTTCTTCACTAAAAGATGTATTTAATCATTGTACTTTAGTCTCTCATCTTGAACCAAAAACTATTGAAGAAGCTAAAAATGATTATAATTGGATTAATGCAATGCAAGAGAAACTTAATCAATTTGAAAGAAATAATGTATAGACTTTAGTATCAAGACCTAAAAATTATTCAATAATTGGCACAAAATGGGTTTTTAGGAACAAATTAGACGAACATGGAAATGTAATAAGAAATAAAGCAAGATTGGTTGCTAAAGGTTATAATCAAGAAGAAGGAATTGATTTTGATGAGACCTTTGCACTTGTTGCTAGATTAGAGGCCATTAGACTTCTACTTGCATATACTTGCTTTATAAAATTTAAATTATTTCAAATGGATGTCAAAAGTGCATTTTTGAATGGATATATTGCTGAAGAAGTCTATGTAGAACAACCCCCAGGTTTTGAAAATCATGCTTTTCCTAATCATGTTTTTAAATTAAATAAAGCTCTATATGGTTTGAAACAAGCATCTAGGGCTTGGTATGATAGGCTAAGTAAATTTTTACTAAATAATGGTTTTTCAAGAGGTAATGTAGACACAACCCTCTTCATTAAAAGAAATCAAAATGATATGTTAATTATACAAATATTTGTTGATGACATTATTTTTGGGTCTACTAATGAATCTCTTTGTCAAGACTTTGCTAAGCTCATGCAGGGGGAGTTCGAGATGAGCATGATGGAAGAACTGACATTCTTTCTCGGACTCCAAATCAAACAAACAAAGGAAGGAATCTCCATCACCCAAAGCAAGTACACCAAGGAATTACTCAAAAGATTTGGAATGGAGAACTCCAAAGCAATTGGCACACCCATGAGCCCTTCATGTGAGCTTGACAAGGATGAAGAAGGTAAATGTGTAGACTTAAAATATTATAGAGGTATGATTGGCTCTCTATTATATTTAACTGCAAGTAGGCCTGATATCATGTTTAGTGTTTGTCTGTGTGCTAGATTTCAATCTAATCCTAAAGAGTCTCACTTGAATGCTGTTAAAAGAATCCTTAGATATTTAAATGGTACTCAAACTCTAGGATTATGGTACTCTAAGGACTCATTAATTGACTTAATAGGATATTCAGATGCTGATTTTGCTGGATGTAGATTAGATAGAAAAAGCACCAGTGGAACTTACCAATTTCTTGGAGTTAACCTAATCTCCTGGTTTAGCAAGAAACAAAATTCGGTAGCACTATCTATGGCTGAGGCCGAATACATTGCAGCCGGAAGTTGTTGTGCTCAAATCTTGTGGATTAAGCAACAACTCAAAGATTTTGGTATCAAACTTAATGAAACACCCATAAGATGTGATAACACTAGTGCCATAAATCTTACTAAAAATCCAATTCAACATTCAAGGTCTAAACATATTGAAATAAGACATCATTTTATAAGAGAACATGTTCAAAACAAAGATATAATTCTTGACTATGTTTGTACTGAAAATCAATTAGTCAATATCTTTACAAAGGCCCTAAGTGAAAATAGATTCTGTGAAATTAGGAGAGATCTAGGAATTCTTGATCCTTTTGCCTAAATATTTCTCCAATTCCAAAGAATCGATGTCAAAATTTTTTTGAGCTCAATTTCCATCATCTCTTGGACCTAAATGCTCAAGATTATACCTCTCACAACTTGTCATTGAGCAAAAATTCTTCTCCCAAAATTCTGAATTTTTTCGAAATTTATTCATATTTTTTCTGAAATTTTGTGAATCATGAGTCGACCCCCTAGGGTCGACCCAATGTCATACTTGAAATTTTTGGCCAACATCCCACGGGTTCATTTCTTTTTAACTTAAAGCCCGTTCATGAGCCGACCCCTCCTTCTTCGTCTTCCTCCCTCCAAAACTCATCGTCCTCATCTTCATTCTCTCCAAATTCAAAAGTTTTAGCCCAAGATCCTTCTCCCATCACCTCTCCACCTCAAATCGCCCCTTGGGAAAGGAGCTTTTCGCATTTTTCTCCCTTGATTGAAGCGGTTGGAGCGTGCCCTAGCTTCCACCATTCTTCTTCAAATCAAGATTTCTCTCTGCCAAAAATCTCTTTCCATCCTCTAATAACCCTCCTTCTCCTCACCCATTTGATCTTCTGAGTCTCCTTGCCTGCTCTTGTGGTGAGAATGGCCCCAAAAATGAAACTCCCTCAAAGAAGGAAATCAGTCCGTGAGTTGGAAGAAGGCGTGCGCAGGAAAAGGCAAGCTTCTCAGACCTCCTCTGCTCTCATTCCTGCTTCAGCATCTACACCAGGTTCCTCTCAGTCTCCTCTCAGCCCTAGCAAAATTCCACTCTCTGACAGAAAGGTAGAAACCGACAAGAATGTGGACTTCAGATTCTTTGAAAAAGAAGGTTTCTCCTTTGGTTCAAAGATCAAAAATCAAGGTTGAGAATTTTACTGTTCTCTCAAAGAAGTTACATATGTAGATTTGGTTAGAGAGTTTTATCTGAATCTGTGCTATGGCAATGGAACAGTAACTTCTACTGTTAAGGGAATTGATATCTGCTTAGATCCTATTATTTTGGGAGAGATTCTACATTTGCCTTGTGAGGGATATTCAAACATGGAACTCCCAGTGAAGGAAGAAGGGATCAATGTGATTTTAGGAGGAACTTACTCGGGAAGTCTAAATAAATTAGAAGCCAAGATCTTGTCAATTGAAATGAGAATTCTACATCAATTAGTAACAAAGCTTTTCTTCCCGAGAAGTGGCAGACATGACCTCCTTTCTGGCCGAGACATATGCATAATATTTCATGTGATCACCCAAACCCCCTTAAACCTCCCTGCTTTAATGATTGAGGCCATGAGAGAAATATTGAATAGATCCAAGGCACATCTGCCTTTTGGTATGGCCCTCACACTGGTATTCAGGAGGTTTGGAGTTAGTTTTGAGGGGGAGGCATCTGCTAGGCTCTCTCACTCTGACACCATCAACCAACACACTCTGCACCGCATGGGATTCACTAGGATTGATGGTGGTTGGATCAAGGGTACAGAAGAAAGAGTTGAGGAGAGAGCTGAGGACAGAGTTAAGGACAGAGCTGAGGAAGAAGGTCCCTCATCACCTCTCCATGACTTCAGGGCAGCATCTCCAGACATCCAGTTTGTTTCAGATCTAGAGGCTGGCCCTTCAGAGTCCACCAGGAGGCACACACCAGTTCAGCAGCCAGACAGCAGAGCACCTCCCTCAGAGTTCAGATTGGCTGATGATCAGATTGAGCTGATTTCTCAGCGTGTGGCTTCCTTGCTTTCTCGTCAGTGAAGCACTTCAGCCTTTGCACCGGGATCCACATCATTAGATGCATCTGATCAGACCTTGATCCCCCACATCTCCACTATTTTTCAGATGATCTCAGATCAGTCAGTTCGGATTCAGCAGCTCGAGGGTTATATTTTGAGACTGACTGGGAGAGTACTTGACTTGCAGGGGCAAGTGTTAGCTCTGGCCCATCCACAGTCACAGGAGTGCACTATTTTGGTCTCAGACCTAACTGCAGAGGCTGGCAGACTTAGAGGTGTATTGGAGGGTGGATTTGATTTCTTGAGGAGAGAGATCAGAGGCTCTAGTGAGCATGCTTCTACACAGTTCACTGCACTGCTTCAGTCCGTTTCGAGAGCTCTGAACCTTCTTGACACCATCAGGCTCTCTCTTGCAGTCCAGTCTATGGCTTCTCAGCCTTCAGGATCATCTCGCCCACCTACTCGTGCCAGCACCTCCACTCGTGGCAGAGGCAGATGGGGTAGAGGATGAGTCCTTGGTCGTGATCCATCATCTCCCCACCCCATCTCTGATACATCTGATTCTGATCCATCTAGTCATGAGCTCCACTAGATCCTTGTAGCTAGCCTTGTCTGTTGTTCTTTCTAGGATCTATCTTTTGGGCCATGTAATGATATTAACTGGTTGACTTTTATATTATGGAATATGTATTGGAACAGCTATGGTACCAATCACCTTTTGATTATATATCTACTCTTTGGCTTTTAATATGTTGCTATTTCATATCTATGGTACTCAATGGCATATTTTGTTTTATGATTGCTGTATTCAGGGGGAGTAAACATTAATGTCAGTAAAATTAATGATTAGCACAAGAAGTTTGAAGAAATAAAAAGAGAGAGAGAAAATATATTCAAAAAAAAAGAGGGAGAGTTAACAATGTTTGATGATGTCAAAAAGGGGGAGAAATTAAAGAAAAATATCAAAAGCAAGATTGATAAAAGACTTAAAAATAAAATGAGTGGATTGGGAGAAATTAAAGAAAAGCATCAAACTTTAAAATTACTTCTTAGACATGCTCTGATACACTTAAAATTTGACATACTCTGATATACTTTAAAATTAATTCTTAGACATGCTCTGATACACTTAAAATTTGACATGCTCTAATATACTTTAAAATTAATTCTTAGACATGCATTGATACACTTAATTTTTAAACATGCTCTGATACCAAAATTAAATAATCAAATGAGAATGAGCGAATTTTCAAGATGTTAAGAAAATTGAAAAATAAGCAAATGAGATATTTTCAAACATGCAATTTTCAAATCCTAAGATAAATTCTGCTTTGTTCTGATAACAAAAATAAATTTTCTGCTCTGATACCAAAATCACATAATCAAATGAGCAAATTTTCAAATCATTAAGCAATAGGCAAATTATTTATGCAAATGGGCACATGTATCACATGCCAAAAGAATCAATCTTCTTTTCAAGCAAATATACTTATAAGTTGGTAGTAAATTTCTTATTTATCTTCAAACTACCTATAATGCATTTCATTCCTTTGAAATTCATGATCATTGATTCATATAAACGCTTTTGTTCAAGTGTTTTGTCATCATCAAAAAGGGGGAGATTGTTGCTCCTTAGATTGATTTTGATGATTACAAAGCAGTTGAAGGGGTACTAATGTTTCTCACTTGAAAAAGACTTATTACTCTTCAGGGGTAAAATTATAATTTTACCAAAACCGTGATTTGAAAGTATCAAATGATAGAACAAAAGATTTGTGATCCACTGGTGAAAATTTTATTGATTTTGGACTTGTATTTTGAAAGATATGCATGATTGAAAATCATGAGTCGACCCATGAGTCGACTCATGGCACATGAGATGACTGGCACACTGAAATTCCTGGCCAGCACAGACTTGGCACACCCTGTGAGTCGACCCATGAGTCGACCCCCAAGGCATGAGTCGACCCATGAGTCGACCTCTGCGGGTTTTAAGCCAGTTTTACAGAACCTTGCATCCCGTTCGATTCTCTGATGTTTTTCCACAGAGGTCGACCCATGAGTCGACCCCCAGGCATGAGTCGACCCATGAGTCGACCCCTGTGACGGGATTGTTCCACAACGACTAGTTTTTAATCCATTTTAAGTGCTTTTAATGCTCATTTAATGTGGTCTAACGGCTCTTTTTCAGTCTAGAATGTTTTTCGCTATTTCTTAAAGCTATAAAAGGGATAAAAATGTGGAAATCAATAAGAAGAAAAGAAACAAGAATCAAGAAGAGAGATTTTGAAAAAGGGATTTCAAGCAAACTTTTCAGCCCTAAGCAAAAGCTCACTCAAAGCATTCAAGAAGCCTTTGATCCAAGCTCACCAACTCCTCAAGTGCACATTCTAATCTCCAACCACCTTGAGGAAATCAAAAAGGGTCTTCTTCTTCTTGAGTAAAGAGTATTTAAAATCTCATACGCTCATTAAAGGAGCTTTCTTTGTGCTTACTTGTGCTATTCATTGTTATACTTTGTTTGTGTTATTGTTTTTGTTTTGGAAGGGTTCCAAAACAAGGAAAGGTTGATCCGAACCTTGAATCGGAGTGTATAGGGTTGGTTTGTACCCGAGAAATAAGTGGACTAGCTTGGGATAGCTAGAGTCGGAGTTTCCGATGTTTGTATTCGTGTTGAATACAAGATTAGTGGATTGGAATTCCCAAGTAGGAGCTTGAGGAGTGGATGTAGGTGCAAGGTTGGCACCGAACTACTATAAATCCTTTTGTTTGTGGATGCCTAATTGCTCTTCTTTAACTTTTCATTATTCTCTTTCATTCTAGCTTTTAGCCATTAGCCTTGAATTAATTTTACTCTCCCTATTTATTTAGCTTTTATCAAATATTTTTCATAAGTCATAAGTTAAGTTTAAAATTTTCAGAAACCTAATTCACCCCCCCCCTCTTGGGTTGCATAGCTGGGCAACATCCGGGAGGAGTCTATCAGCAGTTGGAGTTGTGGATGGAGCCCGGCTCCCGTAGGAGTCCGGGCGGAGTCTTCCAGTAGTCGAAAGTCAGAGGGGACCTGCAAGGGTCAATCCCGCTGAGAACTTCGACTGAGGGTATTTTATACCCAACACCAGTCCCCCTACTTTCGAGTTCGAATTTTGAATGAAGAAAGTACAGAGAGATTGGCACAGCCGAAGTTGTCTCCTCGAATCCTGCGCACGACCGCCCCCAGATATTTTGGCATTAAATGCGCGCGTGCTGGAGTCTTTTCGAATCGGGACGATACGAAGGGACCCTTCAAAATTCTCGTTGGTACGCTGGCCCAGGTACGGCACAGTAATGGCTCTATCAGCCGTCAGCTGCTTTTAGCCGCCTGTCATGGCGAGTGGGACATGTGTCGAGCGCGGGCCGGTCTGGGGGGATTCGCGATCATTATAGCGCCGGATCCCAGGGTCTATTTAAACCCGTCCCCCCGCCTTTAGGGGCCCCATTCCGCTCGAGAGTTCCATCAGTATCCGCTCCTTCTTCAAGAGTCCCGATTCTCCTTGGCATCTTCTTGGGCCATAGGCGTCCTTCGAGTCATCCCTGTCCTCGCCCCTCCGCATCCTTCAGAGCGATCTAGGTTAGTCCCAGAATCTTCGCTCTTCTTTCTGCCGCCTAGGGGCCTTTTCTTCGCCATTTTCTCCTGTCGCCTTCCTCTGAGTTGGTCTCCTGTGACCTCTCATTTTTTGTCCTGTCTGTTTTCTTCGGGATCTTTAGAGTCTTCATTCGAAGTTATCTGAAATGTCTTCCGGCTCTTCCGCTTCCAGCGGTTACGGGAGTTCTTCCGCCTCAACCCCCCAGGTTCCTCGCTCTGTAGATGAACCCGCATCTGGGGCCAGGCTTCGCTCGATTTTTGCATCGGGCGCCATTCCATGCTCCCTGACCCCAGATGAACTCTTTCTGATAAGGGTTCAGTATGGAGTTCCTCCAGAGTACGATCTGGAGCTGTCTGGCCCCTCCGACTGGGCTAGCACTCCCCCACCCGATCATTTTTGCTTGTATCAGGAGGTATTTCATGCCGGACTTCGGCTTCTGCTTCCGCCCTTTGTTGTCGCCCTCTTCCACTTCTTAGATATCTCTTTGGCTTCAGTTGCTCCGAATTCTTTTAGGTTTTTGATAGGGTTTCTCTCTCTTTGCCACGTAGTCGAGGTCCAGCCGTCCCTCTCTCTGTTTAGGCATTTCTATACCTTCAAGCGTCATCCTTCGGCGAAGGACTGGTGGTATTTCTCCCCTCAGTTCGGCAAGAAGGGGTTGCTGAAAGGTGCCCCCTCTTCAATCCACAACTGGAAGGAGAAATATCTCTTCGTCCACTGCCCGACCCTGAGGCTGGGCCTGCCCCCTTGGGGCTCTCTGAGGGATTCTATCCATCGGGCCCCCAGCCTGGGAGAGGACGACCTCCAGGCCGCCCCGAAGCTTCTTGACTACTCCGCTCCTTCCCTTCCCAACCTTCTGAGGGAGCAATCTTTGTTCAACATCGGCCTGAGCCCCCAGGATCCTGCGAGTACTCCATCTTTTCCTTTCTCTTCTCTTCTTCCGTCCTTCTTCTTTTTCTTTTCTTTTTCCTCTCTTTTCTCTTTTCTTTTTTCCTCTTCTCTTTTTCTTTTTTTTTTCTTTTTTTTTTGTGTGCTACTCCTTCCTTTTTCACCTCATTATTGACTTCTGATTTTTGATTGATTGATTTTTTTTTTTTTTTTTAGGAATGGACGTCGAAGCAGCACGGATGCTTGCCAGGGGCCTCAAGGCCCACAAAAGAAAGGGTGCCGCGGCCTCCGGATCAGCGAAGAGGGCCAGGGCGGAGGAGAAGAGCTTGGCCGTGCCTGTCCAGGCAGCTCCGACGATCGATGTTCCTTCGGACGTCGAACCAACGGCCCCCCGGGCCTCTTCAAGGAGTCCGCCGACTGGGGCCCTCGTTCCGGCAGTCCGCTCCACGGAGGTGCTCGTAGTCGAGAGGGGGAAGAGAAGGAAGTCGGTGGTCCGTAGGGTGAGTAGCCACCGAGCCACCGCTGATGAGTCCCTCAGCTTCGAAGAAGAGCCGGAGAACCCCTTCAATGACAGGGACCTGATCAAGCGGTTGATCGACAGCTGCATTCTACCTGATGTCGTCGAGAGGATCGATCACGCCGATCCCGAGCAGCGGGTTAGGGACTCCCTGAGGTCCTTTCTCGAGGTAAATAAATCTTCATTTAATTGGTTTTTCGACCCCTATTCTGATCCCCTAGCCGCCCTTACAGATTGGGCACCAACTCCTCGCCAACATCGAGGCGACGAACCGGGCGAGGAGGGACGCCATCCAGGCGGAGGAGCATCGCCGGACCGAAGTCGCCCGCCTCAAGGAAAAGACCGCTGAAGTAGTTGCCCTCCAAGAGGCCCTGGAGAAAGAGAAGCAGGCCCGGGAGGAGGAGAAATAGACCTTGGAGGAGACGGTGAGAACGACGGAGGTCGGGGTCACCAATTTGATGGAGCAGATTCCAGTCTTGGTCTCGGAGGCCAGGGGTCTTGCGGTAGAGGAGTTCAAGGCCTCCGCAGAGATGAGAGACCTGAACGTCCGGTTTGGCCAGGAAGCCTTCATCAAAGGGTTCGAGCTCTGCCAGGAGAAAGTGGCCAGGAAATTTCCTGAGCTCGACCTCAGCTTCTTGGGCGAGGAGTCTGAAGATGAGGCCATGCCTTTCCCTGTCGCTACCGCTGTCGCAGCCCCCCTTCCAGGGACACCGAGCTCCCCAACTCCTTCTTCTGAGGTCTGAGACCTCCGACCTTGTATCTTCTTTTTACTGCAATTTTTCCCTTTCTTTTTGTCTTCAAGAATCATTCAATCAATAAAGTTGAATTTTTCATCGTGGATGGCTTCTCTTCTCCCCCTTCCCCCCTTTTTATTTTTCTTTCTGCAATGAGACGCGCCTTGACGCTTCTGTCTCTTGATGGCAGTGTCCTGCCAAGGCACTTCCCCTACCCCAGGGGATCCTGCTGAAGTCCACAATCCAGCGGCTGAAGAAGGAGGTTCTTCATGCGACGAAAAGATCAAAGAAGATGGAAGGCGAGCTTCGTAGGTTAAGGGAGGGTTACTCTGAAGCCACCTCGGAGGCCACCCACTTTCGAAATCTTCATGTGAAGGGGATCATGGAGTATAGCCGGAGGAAGGCGGACTTCACGAAGGAGCATGAGGAACACAAGAAGAGTGCCAGCGATCGAATTTGGGCTCAAGCCGCCAAGATCAGCTCTCTCAGGGTGGAACTGTCAGCCACGCAGGAGAGGATTGGCGCTAGAGGAAGGGGCCTGTGTCTTCGCAGTACCCTTGTTCTTAAAGGGGTGCTCAACGGGATCGCCCCCGGGCATCTTCTCCGGCGTAAGCGGATTTCAACAGTAGCCATGGATTGCAGTGTCATTTCTTCTTCTCTAGAATAATCTCTTTTTTTATATTTTTATTTATCTTTTAAAATATATTTATAGTTTTGCCATTGAGCAGCATTTATGTAAGTCTCTTCGAAAGAAGGAGAATTTATAGAGAATGGAGATATTTCAAATGGATAAAGAAAATAGCAAACAAGCTAGATTAAAGCAGAAAATGATCATGATGCAAATCCGTTCTAAAAGGCATTATGCTATCCAACGTAAGTGGATACTTTCATTTTATAGACCTATGAATTATATTTTATACATAATATCTTTAAATGAATTATGTCCAGGCAATTCTCCTTCTCCAGACTGTGCTTTCAATCTTTCTTCATCTATCAATCATAACTTTTCTCAACAAGAAGTTAATACATCTTTCAAAAGAAGGTTTAATAATACCTCATTGTCAATGCCCATAACAAATTCCTCACAAGGTTTTGGTTATATTATATCTGCTATTTCTCTACACTTTTGATCTATTTTTTATGAAATATCTTAATTCTAATTAATTGTGCAGTTTTAATTGCTTCTTCATCCAAGTTTCGAGAGAGACTATCTTCAAATAATACATCAAGAATTCCTCTAAGATATATTTCTAATGGTATTTACCATTACTTATTAATATTATAAATTCTGTCATTCATCATTTTGAATTGTTATTTTTATATGGATAGTTTCACCGGATAGTTGTTTCTTATTGCTCCCTTTCTCAAACTGTGTTACAGAATATGGCTCTTCTAATATTAAATCTCATAATGGCTATTGTAAGCTGAGATCATCTACCATTTCAAATAACTCTTTTATTGCCTCATCTTTATCTCAGACTGAGTTGGTTAGTGGAATCAATGCTTCTAACAGCACTGTAATGACTGAAACTCAAGTCCGAGTTGGAAGTGAAAAGTATATCATGTAGAATAGCATAATTCTTCAATCCTTATCTTCAAGAATGCTTGATTTTTTAGAATGTCTTGAAACAGATGAACCATGTAATAATGGTTTTGCTAATGTAGCAGTTGAGACAGATTTTGAAACAATATTTGGAGGTATTTTAAATTTGGTATTTCTATTTTTATTGCATCTATTTTTCTATTTCTTTTCAAGGTTTAAATAGTGGTAAGTATTTATGCAGGAAATGATTTTACTGGACTGTCTAACAATCAAAATTTTGAAACATGCATTGAAGGTAAGCCTCATAATCATATATCTATGATCATCATTTATTCCTTAAATAAATACTATATGATTCTAAAGTAAAATTTATCTTTTATCATATAGTTTATTGAGATATTGGAGATCCAACATGGCCATGCAAGTCTTGTGATACTTTATTATGGTATGAGGAAAGACTAGATAAGAGGCGTCAAGCAAGAAATCCTATTTTCTCTGTGTTGTATGCAAGAAAAAATTTAGCTTCTCATGTTGAAGGATCCTCCTGAACTACTGTAGAATCTATTACAAAATAATGATAGGTTGAGTAAACATTTCATTGAATTAATTTGAGGATACAAAAATATGTATGCTTTTACATCGTTGGGAGGAAAAATTGATACAAACATAAATCACCATCGTGGACCTTACCAGTTTAAATTGCATGGCCAGAATTATCACTTAATTGGTAGTTTGCTACCAATTCCAGGATCAACTCCCAAGTTTGCTCAACTATACATCTTTGATACTAAAAATGAGGTTTCGAATAGAATTAATGTAGCAAGGTATGGAACAAATTATTTCTTTTGTAATTTTATAATATTTTCTCTTTTTTTATATTTTGTTTGTTTTATATTTTGGTGAACATCTAAATGAGATTTGATAGTATATTCTATTATAGTCTGAAAACAAATATATATTATTACCATGATTATATATAAATTAATTCATATGTCCTACTTAACTCATATGTGCAAAAATTGTCATTATAATTATTTTTGACATTGAATGCATAATTTTTTTAAAATATCTTAATTTATGTTCTAATTCAATCGGATAAATTATTATATTTCAGTCAGAGAAACAACAATGAGGGGGACTATGATCCTTTTATGGTAGAAGAACTGAAGAAAATGTTAGATGAGCACAATGTGCTGGCTAAATCATTCAGGATAGCCAGAGATAGGTTTAATATAGATAAAAATATCAATGTAAAATTGAGGCTAATTGCAAAGAGAGCTTTTGATTCTAGGACTTAAAATGCTTCTGAAGTTGATGAAGTTATTGTATTAATTGTAGGAGACATTGGAGACACAACTACTAATAAAGATATCATTATAGAAACACAGAGAGGATCATTGCAGCATATTAGTAAAATTCATCCTGCTTACCTTGCATTACAGTACCCTTTTTTATTTCTTTATGGAGAAGATGGCTTTCGAGATGATATTCCTAGAAGAGATTCAAGAAGTTTAGCATCCAACAAGAGGAAAACTATCTCTATGAGAGAATACTTTGCATTTCGAATTCAAGATAGAAATGGTGAAGCAAAGACTATTTTGTTATCTAGAAAATTATTCCAACAATTTTTAGTGGATGCCTACTCAATGATAGAATCAACAAGGCTATCTTACATACGATTTCATCAGAAGCAATTAAGAGCTGATATTTATAAGGGTCTTACGGAAGCTATTGTTAGAGGAGAAACTAATTCTTCTTCATATGGGAAGAGAATAATTTTACCTTCTTCTTTTACTGGCGGAGCTCGATATATGATTCAAAATTATCAAGATGCCATAGCCATTTGTCAAAGTGTTGGATATCCTGATTTGTTTATAACATTTACTTGCAATCCAAATTGGCCAAAAATTGTAAGATTTCTTCAAAAGAAAGCTCTCAGGCCCGAGGACAGACCTGATATTCTTTGTAGAGTTTTCAAAATAAAACTGGATGAACTAATTAGAGATTTGAGGCAACGACAGTTTTTTGGTAAAGCAAGAGCTGGTATGCTTTTTTTTAATGTTCTTTTTTGAATTCCTTAGAGTTATTAATGTTTCTATCTTTATTTATCAAAATAATATTTATTAATATAATGATATATCATTCAAGATATTTTTTTATGATTCTTATATCCTTTACATATTTTTTATACTTATTTCACTTTGTTTCCGGTGATAGCTACAATTGAATTTCAAAAGCGTGGCTTACCACATGCTCATATATTGCTTTTTTTGAATGCTGAATTTAAATTTTCCACTGCTGAAGATATTGATAAGATCATTGTTGCTGAAATTTTTGATAAAGAAACCAATCCTGAGTTGTTTGAAGCTGTTAGTAATTTTATGATTCATGGTCTTTGTGGTTCAACAAATTTGAATTCTCCATGTATGAAAGATAATAGGTGTTCCAAGTACTTTCCTAAGAAATTTGTTCCACAAACAATTATTGGGAAAGATGGATTTCCTGTCTACAGAAAAAGAGATGAAGGGAGAATAGTTGAGAAAAATGGAGTTCTTCTCAACAACAAATTCGTGGTTCCATATAATCCAAAGCTTCTCATGAAGTACTCAGCTCATATCAATGTAGAATGGTGCAACCAGTCAAGATCAATAAAATATTTTTTCAAATACATCAATAAAGGGCATGATCGTATTATAGTAGCTTTTTATCAAAGGAATGAAAATGATGATCAGCAGAATGAGGTTGATGAGATAAAAATGTATTTGGATGGTAGATATATCTCTCCATGCGAGGCAACTTGGAGAATATTTAAATTTGATATTCATTTCAGAGATCCTCTAGTTGAAAGATTATCTTTTCACCTTCCAAATAAGTAGTATGTTGTGTTTAATAATCATTAAGACATTAGATCTATTATGAATAGGCCTTCAATTAATCGATCAATGTTCTTAACTTGGTTTGAAGCAAATCAGAAATATATGGAAGCTAGGGAGTTGACCTATGCAGAATTTTCAAATAAGTTTGTATGGAAACAAGGTCCCAAAAAATGGTTCCCAAGACAACAAGGCTTCTCAAATGGAAGACTTTTTATGTTCCTCCTGGAAGTAGTGAATTGTAATATATGAGGATTTTGTTGAATATAGTAAGAGGGTCCAAATGCTATGAAGCCATCCGAACCTTTGATGGGGTGTTATATAAATCTTTTCAAGATGCATGTTTCTCAATAGGATTGTTGGATGATGATAAAGAATTTATTGATGGAATATGAGAAGCAAGTATTTGGGGATCAACTGATTATCTTAGAACTTTATTTGTATGTTTGTTATTGTCCAATACTATGTCTAGACCAGAAAATATTTGGAAAGAGACATGGGAACTTTTGGCTGATGATATTCTTTACAAACAAAGAGTCTTGCTTCAACATGAAGGTAACATTCATAGGCTATATATATTATTTTTAAATATTAATATTTATAGGTTTTTCTATCTATTATCAATTGCTTCATTAATTTTTTACATTCACTCCTTTTCAGATTTACAATTAACCAATGATGAGCTTCAAGATTATACTTTGATTGAAATTGAGAAGCTTTTGCAAAATAATGGAAGGAGTCTTAAGCAATATCCTTTTATTCTCTTTCCAAGTGATGTGCATATTTCAAAAGGACAAAACAGGTTGATTCAGGATGAATTTTGTTATGACAGATCCAAACTGACAGAAGAGCATAATAATCTTTTCTCTAATCTAACTGATGAATAGAAGTCAGTATATAAAAAATTCATGAATGCTGTGTTGAGCAATAAAGATGGTATTTTCTTCATTTATGGTTATGGAGGAACCGAAAAACCCTTCATTTATCGAACTTTAGCAGCTGCTTTACAATCAAAAAGAGAGATTGTTCTAATTGTGGCTTCTAGTGGAATAGCATCTTTGCTTCTTCCAGGTGGTAGAACCACACATTTGAGATTTAGAATATCCTTGATAATTAATGAAGACTCCACTTACAACATCAAACAAGGTAGTCCTATTGCTAAACTTTGAACCGTTACCTAATTGATTATTTGGGATGAAGCACCTATGGTGCATAAATATTGTTTTGAAGCTTTGGATAGGTCTTTAAGAGATGTTTTGAGGTTCTCCAATCCAAACAGTTTGCAAGATCGTTTTGGTGGAAAAGTTATGGTATTCGGTGGTGATTTTAGATAAATTCTTCCCGTAATTCCAAAAGAGAGCAGGCAAGATATTGTAAATTCAGCCATTAATTCTTCTTATTTATGAAATTATTGTTAGATCCTCAAATTGACAAAAAATATGAGACTTGCGAGTGGATCTTCAAATTTTGATTTGGCTGGAATTTAAGATTTTTCAGAGTGGATATTGAGAATAGGAGATGGAAAAAAGGGAGAGCCAAATGATGGTGAGGCTGTTATTGCCATTTCTGATGATATCTTAATAAAAAATTCTAATAATCCACCTGCTGATATAGTCAACAGCACGTATCCTTCTTTATTGAAAAATATGATTGATCCAAAGTTCTTTCAAGAGAGAGCTATTCTTGCTTCTACTCTTGAAGTAGTGGAACAAATCAACGAATATATTTTGTCTTTGATGCCTGTTGAGGAGAAGATATATTTAAGCTTGGATTCTATTTTCAAATCAAATATAAATGAAGAAAATGAAGATGCGCATACACCTGAATATTTGAATAGTATTAGATGTTCAGGTATTCCTAACCACAAATTGATGCTGAAAAGAGGAATTCCTATTATGTTACTTGGGAACATTGATCAATGGAAAGGATTGTGCAATGAAACTAGATTGGTGATTACACAATTAGGAAAACATGTAATTGAAGGAAAAGTAATTTCAGGGAGCAACATGGGTGAAAAGGTATTCATACCTGGAATGAATTTGAATCCTTCTGATTCTAGATTGCCTTTTAAATTTCAACGAAGACAATATCCATTGGCTGTATGCTTTGCAATGACTATAAATAAAAGTCAGGGGCAGACTCTGTCCAATGTTGGTTTGTATCTTTCAAAACCAGTTTTCAGTCATGGCCAGCTTTATGTTGCAATATCAAGGGTGAGAAGTAGAAGAGGATTGAAAATTTTGGTTACTGAAGATGAAGACATTGGTGTCAAATCTACAAGAAATAATGTCTTCAAAGAAATTTTTCAGAATATAAACTAAAAAGATTTGTTTCAGCTAACAATTGACACTATTAATTTTGGCTTCTATAATTTATGATACTAATACTATGCAATATAAACTTTACTCTTATAGGGTTTGCATCTATAATAGATTTTATGTTTATATATTATAATTTTTAGGGGCTTTGTGTTTACAATGGTCTATAATTATTTCTTCCAAATGATTGCTTAATTACTTACTCTTTTGTAGTGATGTTTATTGGATCTTTCATTATTTAGTAGGAATCTCTACATATGAATTGTCTAAAAAATAAATCAAGATAAATTAAAATATTTCAGTCATATTTTATTAACTATTTTGTAATTGATAACTTTCAATTATGATATTTAAATAAAATTATTAACTATTTTATAATTCATTGCATTCAATTAGCACTATTAAAAAATTAATTTTCTCATTTTTAACTATATTTCATCTTTATTTTATGTAATTTAATAAAAATATTATTTTTTTTATCATTTGTAATTTTTTATTCAACTTCTTGTGCATTGCACGGGTGTAGGACTAGTTTGATTTTGTGGTTGTAAAGTTCAATTATCTAACTTATATTTGTATTTTTATCCATATTTCTAGTATCTTATTTATATCTATATCTATTTAAAATAAATATACATATGAATTTTTGTATCTTATTAATACTCATATCTATATTCGTCAAGCAAAATAAATATAGATATAGATTTACTGACATCCAATCCACATCTGATCCAATTTCGGCCATAGCTATGATTAAAACCTAGCTGCTCTTCAGACTCTTAAGGCAAGAATCAGGCCTATCAGCCTGCTCAATCTGTATGATCTTCTAAAGATCAATACTAGTCTTAGCCTAAATCCATTTGTCAGTTTATTAGTTCATAGGAAAAAAGAAATTAACCAATGGGGGAGTGTTGGGTTGATATGAGCTCTATCTAAATGATCAACAACGATCATTGGTTGGTCAAACAATAATCGACAGGGTTATAAAAATCAAAAATTGATCAAACATGTTATTCTAGAGACATTCGAGAGATTTGAAAATTAAAATCAGACTTCAAAACAAACCCACAAACTATCTCATTCTCATATTGACCAATCGAAAGGGTCCAATCAGCTGATCGAAATAAAAATAAGGAAAGTAATCTAATATTTGAGTTTGAATTGGACTTTCTCGAGCCTTCCATTTAGCGAAGAGGCAAACAGGAGACTAGCGCAATGTGCAACACTACAAAGTCCTTAAACTCTAGTTAGTCCTCTCCTTTCTCCAATTTGAGAAGTCCTCTTCTAATGCTAGCAACACCCATCTAATTTTGCTCTTGACACCGATCTCTTCCCGTAATACCCAGCCCATCAACCCACTTAAAGTAGCCACACGAATCTTAAAGTGGTGGAGAAAAAAAGAGAGAAAATGGAGTGAAGACTCCTCTTTCTGTTGGACTCTAGACCAGAGTTAGAATCTGAGGCTAGGAGGAAGTCTAACTCCTCCTCACTCCACCTCTATTTAAAGAAACCAAGTCTCTTGTGAAATATCCACCACAAATAGCCTCCAATCATCGTTGAGAAGAGCCATCTTCCTCTTCTTGAGTTTGTTAGAAATCATAGCTACACATCACCAGGAAAGCCAGTAACGATCGGCAATCTTAGATTGACCCTCCTCTCTTCCTTCCTTAGCTATTAGGTCATAGATTCTGACTAGCGAACCACCGAATTTTGTCAAAAAGGGGGCTCAAATTAATTCGACTATTGTTGGTTTGATTTCCACCTATTTTTCTAGATTTTCCAATGGCAATCATCACCACCAATCACCGACCTATGGTCCCTCACATGCACTGTCACGGCTTGCAACCCTGACCACCACCACCACCAAGGAGAAGCTCACCTATTATGAAAAACAAAGAGAATAGGAAGTCCCCTGCTCCATCGAGAGAGAAATTAAGAAGAAAAAGAAAAGAAAAAAATAGAAGAAAAAGAAAAAAAGAAATTAGTTTCTCTCTCTTCTCTCTTCCCTCTCTTTTTTAGAAATTATTTCTCTCTCCACTTTCTCTCTCTACTTTCTCTCTTTAGAGTTTTTTCTCTCTAGATTATTTTTCTTTCATCATGGATTCCTCTATCTAGATTGATTCATTAAAAGATTTTTTTTCAATGATTTTAATCTGATCCTAGTGAAAAGAATCCTCACCATAGTCATCGGGTAGAATGCCGACATTGATCTTGATTAGACTAGATATTCTAAATTCAATTACCATGATTTATTTTGGGCCATATGTACACTACTTCAATCATAATTCGATAAAATTATTTTGTTGGACCAATTAGGATGCTGATTGTGTCATATGTTCGACCATGTTCTACTTTGTTAATTTCTCTCTCCTGTGATGTTCTCTTTTTATTTAATTTATGAATCTAATAAGGTGTCATGAGTCTTGTTACTTTAAATCTGAATTATCCTAGTAAAGAGACTTCGAACCATCATATTGGTTAGATAGTATGTCTACACCATCCATGCCTTCATTAAGTATCATAGCATCTAGTTTTTATTAGTCTCTATCGAATCTTTATATCTTAAGTGATCTAGATTAAATAAAATTATTTGATCAAACTAATCTTTGATCACTGAGCATCGTATTGGCCGCCATCTTGACTTTTGTTGAATACTACTGATTTGATCACTCTTGATCTCTATTGAACCATCTATATCCTAATTTGATCTTGATCGAATGAAATTGGATGATTAGATTGAATGACATCCATCAATCTTATCTTTCTTAATTATTTGTATTCTTTCTAATTAGTTGACTCAATTCTGTATAGAAATATAGTCATCTCAACTAAAAGATGTCCAAAAGTGGGATATAATGATATGATCTGTGAATTAAAGATTCTAAAAAGAAATTTATGGAATTATGTAGACTTATTGGAGTGTGTATAAGATAAATAATGCTTCACATTTTCTAGATTTATTGATAAATAATAAAATATTTTCTATATTAAATTATTTATGCTTTATAAATATGATGCATGGTATTTTGAATCAATGAATATATTCTTTTTTGAAATATCAAATGATTTATGAATGAACATATTAAATCTGATATGAATTGTCTGATTAATTTTAGTGTTGCATAATTTATGCACTTTTCAAATTGGAATATAAAATAGTATTTTGATCTGAAATGGATTTTGCTCGTAACTCGACTATGTATCGAACTTTGTCTGTAGGGGTTAAATACTAATATTTTGATATCTTATTAATGAGGGTTATGTACTAGCACTTCAACACCTCATCAGTAATGGTTGTTGATAAGTGATATATTTTTATATTTATTAAAAATATTTTTGATAATTTATGATGCTAACATCTTCTTAAAAATCTAATTTCATAAATAAATTAAATTTTTTTATAAAAATAAATAATTTTTAAAAAAATTGAAATTAGAGCATATTTATGAAAAATAGATGTTAATTTAATTGAGTAATTTAAGCATCAAAATAATGAAAAATTTTTGAGAAATTTAATGCATATTTTTTTTAAATCGGAGCAAAAATCGAGTTAAAATATCTTAAAAAATCTTAAAAATAGCCTTCGATGTACGGTGGACCAGTCGCTTGGTCGATAGTATCAGGGTGCGATCCATAGGAAATCTTTCATGATCCACAAGCACGGCTCACAGTGGGTTGAGATGATTTTGCACGATCTAACGATCCACAATCATCCCGACTCAAATCCAATGGCTGCTATTCATTATCGGTTTATAAGAGGAAGCTTTTGCATGATCCGATGGTCAAAACTCAATCCATCATGCGATCATATCAATTTTTGGCACCATTGCGGGAGAGGGCACCAATTTTAATATTTGATTTCTTTAATTTTCTTGGATATATAGCTTACTAATTTTTTTGATTTTTTTTATAGAAAAAAAGAGAAAAAATTTAAAAAAAAAGAGATAGAAAGCTTTCAATTTTGCTTAGTGAGATCAATCCTAACCCTAACCCTAACAATTTTTTTTATTAATTGCTATTTTTTTTCAAATTAATCTAAGATTTACCCACATAAACCTAATAAAAATTGCATGACAAGAGTAGAAACTAAATTGTTAGAAGCATTCATCATCTTAGAATTTTTTTTGATAATCGCTGGAGACAAGGTAAGCTTTCAAATTTGATTAATTTCATGCATCTAATTTAGTTGCATAGAACCTCCTTGTTTGAAATTGGTTGTGCATATTCATCTCAAATCAATTTAAGGGCAGCACCTATAACAAGATAAGGTAAAAATTTCATCACCCTTCCTTAGCCCAAAAACAACCAACCAGCATCCCACATTAACCCAAATCTAACTAAAATCAAGTACACATTGGCCCCTAGGAACAATTGAGTTCAGTTTGAGATTGTGGTGAAGTCAAGTGTAAAGTAAGTTCGGACTCACCCCTGAAACTGATGTCTAAGGCTAGAGATTACAAAGGCTCAGCCTAAGTGGACTCGTGGTTATTTAATTGGTTCTGTTAGCTTACCTGGCCAATTCAATTTGTGTCTAAGATAAGCAACGAGGGGACCCCCACGACCCCACCTCTTACCTGACTAGTTAAAGGAAGTGAGAACAAACCCAATTTGCATTTAGGCTATGCCACTCTACATAGAACTGTCAGGTCTACGAAACCCATAGGTGTCTAGGTTTAATTATCTGCTAACTTGATTACAATTAACACTTAACCACAACTAATTCTTCTCATCTTTTGTCTTTAGGTCTAAGGCTTTTTCTTTCTTTTCTCCTCTTTCTCCTTTTTCTTAAAAAAAAAAACTCAATCATATATTAGGGTTTGCACTGGTATATGTATGGTAGAAGATCTCTTTACCCTAACCTAGTTGAACCTAATCCTAAAATTAAACGACTGATTCATGCTAAATCCGAAAATCAAATGGCTGGAGACCCTAAAGAACCACCTAGGCAGATGAAGGAATATTTTATTCCTTCTACCTATAACCCATTGACTTGTATCCACTTAGCTGATATCCCTGCAAGCTATTATGAGATCAAGTCGACCATAATTCAGATGCTCCCATCTTTCTATGGGAACACCAATGAAGATCCTTACAAGCATCTAGATGAGTTCTTAGAAATCTGTTCCATAGTGAAAATTCAAAATTTTATTGATGATGCACTTAGACTGACCCTATTCTCCTTCTCGCTTAAGGACAAAGCCAAGTACTGGCTTGGCACAATAGGGAGATCGATCCGAACATGGGCTGAAATGCAGCATGAGTTTCTTAAGAAATTTTATCCTATAGGTCGAACCAACACCATGAGGCAAGCCATCACTGGATTTGCTCAACTTCCAGAGGAAGAAATTCACGAATCATGGGAGAGACTTAAGGAACTTCTTAGAAAATGCCTACACCATGGTCTAAGTGGCAAATTGTTCAAGCTTTTTATGAGGGTTTAGGTGACCAATACAGATAGATGGTAGATGCATCTTGTGGAGGTACATTCATGAGTAAGAGTGAGGATGAAGTCTATACTTTGTTTAAAATTTTGAGTGAAAATTCGATCAATCATGCTTCATTATCTTCTTATGAAAGATCAATCCCTCACCAAAAGCAGACAGAAATTTTTGAGATCAAGCAAACAGACTCTAGTCCTAAGGCCGATTTGAACCTAATAGCCCAAAAATTAGATAAAGTCGACCTTCTTGCCCATAAAATAGATCAGTTCCTAATCCTAGATCAATAATCTCCTGCACAATACACACAACCTTCTAATTATCAAGAGATTTGTTCTATTTGTGCTAGCCCAGCCCATCACATGAGCGAATGTCCTACGGCTGCACAGTTTCCACCTTTCATCCAAAAATAAGTTCAAGCTACCCAAGGTTACTCCAAGCCTGTCAATGATCCATTCTCTAACATATATAATTCAGGCTGGAGAAACCACCCTAATTTTTCTTGGAGACCCCAATAGACTCAGGCTCAGACCCAAATTTTTTCTATGCAAAACTTTCAGAGTAGACCTCCATACCAGAATTATACCTACAATAGAGGTCAGCCTAGTCAGCCTACCCAGCCACCATACCCAACTCCTCAACAGACTAATCTAGCCGATGATAGATTTAATCAACTTCAATAATTGATTATATCCCAACAGTAATCTATCGCTAGGTTAGAAGCACAAATAGGATAGTTAGCTGAGTCTACCATGAGGAGAGAACCAGGTCAATTGCCAAGCCAACCAGTACCAAATCCCAAAAACAACCCATCCACCCACCAACCACCTGGATCAAGTCATCAATCTAATGTCCCACTTAAGAATCCCCAATTTGAGAATGCCAAAGCAATTTTTGAGCTTAAAAGTGGTAGGATTCTTAAGGACCCATATCCAGATCAGGTGAGAGAGGATAGTACTGATGCTAGCCAAAATAAAAATTGAAAGAAGAGGTTAGTACTGAGACTAACCCAATGAAGAACCTGAGTCTGAAATTGTTACTGATCCAAGTGAAAAAGATAAAGAAAAGAAGAGAGCGGATGAGTTACCCGAGACATATAAACCAAAAGTTTCATTTTCTTCAGCCCTAGAAGCCAGTTCTTCTCATAAAAAATAAGGAGCATGCAATGAGGAATTAATGAAATTGTTTAAGCAAGTTCACATTAATCTACTCCTCCTCGATGTAATTCAACATGTCCCAGCTTATGCTAAATTTCTTAAAAAACTTTGCACCCAAAAGCGTGAGCCATGAAAAATAGAGAGAATTATGCTATCTGAGGATGTTAGTGCAGTCCTGTTGAATCCATTACCTTAGAAAATGAAAGATCCTGGTGCTCCTTTGATTTCATGTGTTATAGGAGGCATCACCTTTGATCGAGCCCTGTTAGACTTAGGAGCTAGTGTCAACCTACTTCCAACCTCAATCTATGAAAAATTTGGGATAGGAGAACTGAATCCCATGTCGGTTATTTTGCAACTAGCTGATAGATCTGTGAAGACACCATAGGGTCTGCTTGAGAATGTTATAGTCAAAGTCAACACATATTATTTTCCAGTAGACTTCCTCATACTTGATATGGAACCATTTCAAGAGCTGAATCAAAATCCCATAATTTTAGGACATCCATTCCTAGCCACTGCCAATGCCAATATCAATTGTAAAATAGGAGCTATGGATATTTCATTTGAGGATCAAAAGATGAGAATTAATATTTTTAATGCCTCAAAGTATGCTCAAAAAGAGAAATGCTGTTCCGTAATTGATCTGATAGATGAGATAGTTGAAACTAGTTTCTCCTTAGATTTGAAGAAAGAAGATTTTCTGGATGAACCCATTGAAGAAATCCAAAATCAGGAGATGAATGCCTTGTTTGATTCACCTCACCCAGCACATTCACTACCTTGATCAATGAAAATTGAACCCTTACCTAAGCTAGAAACTGAACCACTACGTCCTTCAATTCAGGCCCCACCACAATTTGAACTGAAATCTTTGTCTGAATCACTTAAGTATGTGTTTCTAGGACTTGAGAAAACTCTGCCAGTAATCATTGCTTTTGATCTAACCCCCGAGCAGGAAGATCAATTGTTGAATGTATTGAAAACACATAGAGAGGCCATAGGTTGGACCGTTGTTGATTTAAAAGGTATTAGTCCGTCAATATGCATACACCATATTTACATAGAAGACAATACCAAACCCATTTGAGAAATGCAAAGATGGCTCAACCTGAATATGTAAGAGGTAGTCAAAGAGGTAATTAAATGGTTAGATACTGGTATCATTTATCCTATTTCAGACAGCCATTGGGTGAGTCCTACTCAAGTTGTTCCAAAAAAATCTGGACTCATAGTTGTCCATACTAATCATGGGGATCTAGTGCCAATACGACTTTCTACTGGATGGCGTGTCTGTATAGATTATAGAAAACTTAATGCAGCCATCCGTAAAGATCATTTTTCTTTACCCTTTATTGACCAAATCTTAGAGAGACTAGTTGGCCAACAGTATTTTTGCTTTTTAGATGGATACTCAGGATACAATCAGGTAGCAATCTACCCAGGAGATCAAGAAAAGATCACCTTCACATGCCTCTATGGAACCTTTTCTTTTCATAGAATACCTTTCGGACTATGTAATGCACCCGCAACCTTTCAAAGGTGCATGATGTCTATATTTTCAAATATGGTAGGAGATTTTCTAGAGATATTCATGGATGATTTTTCGGTCTTTAGAGAATCTTTTGAAAGTTGCCTTAACAATTTGAAGAAAATGTTAAAATGATGCATTGAGGTCAATCTAGATTTAAGTTGGAAAAATAACCATTTCATGGTTAAAAAGGGGATCGTATTAGGGCATATTGTGTCAAAGAGAGGGATTGAGGTTGATAGAGCAAAAGTTGAATTGATTTCTAAACTTCCTCCACCAACTTCTGTCAAATAAATCTGATCTTTCCTTGGCCATGTATGATTTTACTGTCACTTCATCAAAGACTTTTCTAAAACATCCCACCCTTTAAGTAATCTGCTCGCTAAGGATGTCTCTTTTAACTTTGATGAAGAATATCTTAAGGTTTATGAATTTTTGAAAGAAGCTGTGACCAAAGCTCCAATCATCCAACCTCTAGACTGGTCACTAACTTTTGAGATCATGTGCGATGCTTCTGATTTTACCATAGGAGCTATCTTGGGCCAAAGGATAAACAAATATCCTATAGTGATTTACTATGCCAGCAAAACTCTGAATGAAGCTCAAATGAATTATACCACAACTGAGAAAGAATTACTAGCTGTAGTATTTGCCCTGAAGAAGTTTTGATCATACTTGTTAGGATCAAAAATCATGATTTATTCGGATCATACGGCTTTGAGATATCTGCTTTCAAAGAAAGATGCTAAACCATGATTGATTAGATGGATCTTACTGCTATAAGAATTTGATATTGAAATTTGAGACAAGAAGGGATCTAAAAATGTTGTAGTAGACCATCATCGAGGATCCTAGTTGAAGATTGTGAACCTGCATCAATTGGAGAATCTTTTTTGGATGAGCAACTTCTAGTAGTTTCACACACAAAGGCCCCTTGGTTTGTAGATTATTGCCCAGCTATGCACCCAAGAGGGGGGGTGAATTGGGTTTTTTCTAAAAAAATTTAAAAATTAACTTACAACTATGAGGATTATTTAACAATAAGTAGGATAAATGGGGAGAGTAAAATTTATGCAAGGTGTAGAAGTTAGATGCAAGAATGCAAGAAGATAAGAAAATTTAAAAGGAGAGCAAGTAAGCACAACACAAACAAAAAGATTTATAGTGGTTCGGTGCCAACCTTGCACCTACGTCCACTCCCCAAGCTCCTACTTGAGAATTCAAATTCACTAAACCGTATTCAACCCGAATATAATGTCGGAACCTCCGACTCTAGCTATTCCAAGCTAGAACACTTATTTTCTGGGTACAAGCTAACCCAATACAATTCGATTCAAAGTTCGGATCAACCTTTCCACATTTTGAAAACCTTTCAAATTAAAAATTCAACTCAAAAATAGAGTATAATAGTTAATCACACGGAAATATAGATGTAGCTCCTTTAATGAGCGAATAAAGCTTTAAATACACTTTACATAAAGAGAAGCAAGCTTTTCTGATTTTTCTCAAGGTGGTTGAAGACTTGAATGACCTCTTGAGGGGTTGGTGAACTTGAAATAAAAGCTTCTTTAACTTCAAGAGGGCTCTTGCTTGGGGTTGAAAATGAATGCTTGAAGAATATTTTCAAAAACCTTGTTGATTCCCTCCTTTAAGTGCCTTTTATAACTTCAAATGATGGTGGAGAGTAATTTGGGCTGAAATAGAGCCATTAGAGCACATTAAATGGGCATTAAATGTAGCCAAAATGAGCTGAAAACTAGTCGTTGCAGAATTTTTCCGTCATAGGGGTCGACTCATAGGGTCGACTCATGCTCATGAGTCGACTCATGGGGTCGACTTCTGTGGCACAGAACAGAAAATGACTGTTCTATAATTTTGGCCTACACAGCAGCAGAGGTCGACTCATAGGGTCGACTCATGCTCAGAGGTTAACTCATGAGGTCGACTCACAGAGTGTGCCAACCAAAGAATTCAGCATGCCGTTCAGCCCCTTTTGCCATGAGTCGACTCATGAGATCGACTCAAATATATAAACATGATTTTCTTTCAAAATACATATTCAAAAATATTAAAATTACCTTCAATAGATTATAAATCTTATGTTCTTGCTCTTGAGGCTTCCGAATCAGAACTTGGTAAAATTATAATTTTGCCCCTGAAATACAATAAATCTTTTTTCAAGTTAAAATCATTAGTAACCCCCTTAAATACTTTGTAATCATCAAAATCAATTCAAGGAGCAATACAGATATTGTGAATTACTTAGCAGTTGGACAAATTCCTGATGGTTGGTCTAAGAATGAAAAGAATCGATTCTTTACTCAAATCAAGTATTATTTTTGGAAAGATCCTGAATTTTTTTGAATTTGTGCTGATCAGATCATTTGTAGATATGTTTCTAAAACTGAACAATTGAGTATCTTGAAATTCTGTCATACTCTTGCTTACGGAGGACATTTTTCTGGACAAAAAACCATAGCCAAAGTATTGCAAAGTGGATTTTACTGGCCCACATTGTTTAAGGATGCTTATAATTTTAGTCAGAAATGTCTTAGGTGTCAAGCTTTAGGAAACATTTCAAAGAAAGACATGATGCCTTTGAACCCCATCTTGGTAGTTGAAATTTTTGATGTTTGGGCCATTGATTTTATGGGACCTTTTCCACCCTCCAATGGTTTTGAATACATTTTGGTGGCCATCGATTATGTTTCTAAATGATTGAGGCAATAACAACACGAACCAATGATCATAAGGTAGTCATAAAATTTGTTCAAAGGAATATCTTTTTCAGGTTTGGATTTTCATGTGCTATCATTAGCGACGGAGGTAACCACTTCACAAACTATCATTTTCGAATACTGCTGCAAAAATGTGGGGTCACACATAAGATAGCTACATCATACCATCTGCAAATAAGTGGCCAAGTTGAAGTATCCAATAGGGAGATCAAGAACATCCTGTAAAAGACTATTAGGCCTGATTGTAGAGATTAGTTAGATCGATTAGATGATGCATTATGGGCCTATAGGATAGCTTATAAAAATTCTATTGGAATGTCTCCCTACAGATTGATTTATGAAAAAGCACGTCATCTTCTGGTAGAACTTGAACATAAAGCATATTGGGCAATCAAGCAATTTAATTTTGATTTGCAATAAGCTGGTTCCAACCGGATGTTGCAACTAAGTGAATTGGATGAATTGAGACGAGAGGCTTATGAAAATTCATGAATTTACAAAGAGAAAATGAAAGCTTTTCATGATAAACACATTTCAAGGAAAACCTTTGAGCCAAATCAACAAGTCTGGTTATTTAATTCAAGGCTAAAGTTATTTTCAAAAAAATTAAGATCTAGATGGGATGAATCTTACATTGTAAATCAAGTATTCTCATATAGTGCAATCAAACTTTATGATCTTAAATCAAAAAATTTTTTTAAGGTAAATGATCAAAGATTAAAACCATACATTGAAGGGATGTCATTAAAACAAACCATTGATCAAGTAGCATTAACAGACCCACACTGAATTGAGCTGCATTGTGTCTGACTGAAGATGGTAAACTTAGCACTTTCTGAGAGGCAACCCAACTTTTGTTTTTTATTTTTTTTTGTATTTTATTAATCGAGTTTTGCTTAGTATCTTTTGTAGGGATCTGAAGACAATACTGGCTAACTTGGGGGGAGAACTAATTTTGAAAAGATTTCTGAATCAGGTGGTATCTCTCCTTTTTCTTTCTCTTTATATACACCCTTCATTTTTTCTACTTCATTGAGGACAATGTCGATTAAGTTGGAGGGAAGAATAATAAAAATTTTTAAATTTCTAAAGTCCTCAAGTAAGTTAGTATTTAGTATTAAAGCACCTGATTACACTTAAGAATTAAGTTAAACCAAGTATTTTTAAAAAAAAATTGATGTATAGATCAGAGAGTTTGTGAGATATTGAGGGATCAAGTATTAAAAAAACTCAATAAAGAATTAAGTTTAGAATTTAAACAGTTTTCTTTGAGCATTTCTAAATTTTTCTACCAGCATCAAAGAAGAGTTAATTTTTTATGAGCTTGTATAGGGTAACTATATGTTTCTTCATATGAAAATTAAAAAAAAAAGAATTTCCAAGTACTTCATACTGAGTAACTGGGCCTCTTTGCCTAAGCAAGTATTGAGTTTTATGTTAAAAAGTATGAAGGGCAAAGAAGCTTTATTGTAAAGCTAGTTTTAACTCGTAGCCTATTTGATTCGAGCAAGTAGGTCCGAGGGGTATTCTATATCTAGTGTCCTAAAACCATCTGGTTTGGGAGTCATTGATTGAAAACTCGCTACATGGGTCAAACAGAAAGCTTAAAAGATTAAGACATTCAATAGCAGTATAATATTAAAAAAAAATGAAAAAAAAATCAATCAATAAATGAAGGATGGAAGTAACAATATACTTATCTATATGAAAGTTAATGATTTGGAGATAAAGATAGGAATAATTTAGAAAAATTCAGAAAAAATTTAATGTTCTTAGTTTAATTTCCATATTGATTAGTATTAATACCCCAATGACATACCTCACTCACGCTCTACTGAATATCAATAGCTTTTTGAAAATTATTTGGTGAAATTTAAAATTGTAAGTTAAATGGTACTTAATTCTAAATTCTTTCTTTACTCAAGGATGAGCAAAGTTCAAGTTGGAGGGTGTGATAAGTGATATATTTTTATATTTATTGAAAATATTTTTGATAATTTATGATTCTAACATCTTCTTAAAAATATAATTTCATAAATAAATTAAATATTCTTACAAAAATAAATAATTTTAGAAAAATTTGGAATTAGAATATATTTATGAAAAATAGATATTAATTTAATTGAGTAATTTAAGTACTAAAATAATGAAAATTTTTTAAAAAATTTAATGCATATTTTTTCTAAATTTTTTAGGCAAAAATTGGCTAAAAAATTGAGTCAAAATACCTTAAAAAATCTTTAAAATAACATTTGATGTACGGTGGACCAGCTGCTCGATCCACAGAATCAAGGCGTAGTCTACAGAAAACCTTTCGCGGTCCACAGGAGTGGCTCAAAGTGGGTTGAGATGATTTTGCGCAATCCAACGGTCCACAATCATCCTGACTCAGATCCAATGACTGCTGTTCATTGTTGGTTGATAAGAGGAAGCTTGTGCACGATTCGACGGTCGAAACTCAATCCATCATGCGATCATATCAGTTGTACTCTAATATTTTGATACCCTATCAGTGAGAGTCATCCACTGATTTTTTGATACCCCGCCATTGGGGGTTATGCAATGGCACGTTGATTTAGTTCATGGCTGTCAAGATGAACATTGATGTTTTGAGAAATTGATTTATGAATGAAAATAAATTTATATGGATCTTATTTGATTAGTGTTATATATTTTGAATTGATACACCTTGCATGCTTATTTTTAGTATATTATTATTACTAAATTATCTAGCTAAAGGATACATTGCATATTGGACTGTCTCACTTATTAATATTTTACTATTTATATAAATTTAGAAGATTAACTTGACTTGAGGATTTTATATGGGAGACAGAATTAGAAAGAAAATTTAATATCTTTATTTTAGATTGGGACTTATTAAAGTTAATAAAAAATTATAAAATTTTATTTTATAAGATATTTAATTTAATTATTTGAATCAAAATTGAACATTAATTATTTGAATTTTGTTCAGCTGTTACTTTATGATATCATGATGAGATGCCTTGCAAGCTTATCGAGAGAGTTCTTTAATAGTATATGGTGATTGCTATGACCTTTGGCTCACGATCTCGAATCAGAAGTATGATAATTAATTTGGTATTAGAGCATAAGTAAACAAATTATAATATATAGAATCAAATATGAAAGTAGGTGGATAGGCATTAGGGATAAAGAGATGATAACTTATATTGACTGTGATAACTTAGAAGCTTAGATTTGACACAAGTGCATTGATCATGGATTTGAATTAGAGTGCACAATGGAGGTATAGTTGCCTAAATTATTTTTAAGCTTTTTAAAATGAGAATTTAGTTTGAAAGATATTATGATGAAAGATTCAATTTTAAAATTTTAAGGTGACTGTGACTTGAGGTAGAAGTAATCCTTAAACTTTTGAGAACTTGAACCAAAAAATTTTGAGGATGAGATTTCTTTTTAGGGGGAGAATATCATATTTGGCCCATCAGCATAGTTAAAATAATTGCATGAATCTTAAAGCAATGGAAAAAAAGAGAGAAAATAGAGAGAAGACTCCCACGTCTCTTCTCTTCCTTTGGACTCCTAACTAGAGTCAGAATCTGAGGTTAGAAGGGAGTCTAACTCCTCCCCCCTCCACTTTTATTTAAAAGGACTAAGTTTATTGTGAAATCTACCACCGATGGCCTCCAATCATCATCGAGAAGGACCATATTTCTCTTCTTGAGTTCATGGAAATCATAGCTAAACGTCACCGAAAAAGCTAGATAATGGTCGGAAATCTTTGATTGATCCTCCTCCATTCCTTAACCATTAAGTCATGCATTTCAGCCAGCGAATTGCTGGATTTTGTCGAAAAGGGGGCTTAGGTTGATTCGTTATTTTTGCTTTGATGTTTGCTTTTGATTTTTTGATGGCAGTCGTCATTGCCAATCACCGAGCTATGGTTCTCTGCCTATGCTGCCATGGCCAGTAGCCTTGACCACCACCACCACCACCACCATGGGGGGCAAGCTTGCTTATTCTAAGAAACAAGGGGAATGGGAAGTCCCCTGCTCCATCGAGAAAGAAAGAGGAAAAGAAAAGAAAAAAAGAAAGAAAAAAGAAAGTTCCCTCTTTCTTCTTTGTATAGAATTATTTCTCTCCACTTTCTCTCTTTAACTTCTCTCTCTAGAAATTTTTATCTCTAGAGTATTTCTCTCTCTGCATAGTTTTTTCTCTCATATATTGATTCAATAAAGTGTTTACTTTTAATGATTTTAATCTAATCCTAGTGAAAAGAATCCTCATCCATGGTCGTCAGACAGCATACCGGCATTGACCTTGATTAGACTAGATTATTCTAAATTCAATTATCCATGATTTTTTAGGACCATATATATAGTACTTCAATCATAATTAGATTAAATTATCTGTCGAACCAATTAGGATGTCGAACCATGTCATATGATCAGTCATATTCCACTTTGTTAATTTCTCCCTCCTTTGATATTTTCTTTCTACTTGATTTATGAATCCAATGAAGTGTCACTTCTCTAGTTGCTTGGAATCTGAATTATCCCAATAGAGAGACTTCAGACCACTACATTGTTCAGGCAGCATATCTACACCATCCGTGCCATTGCCAAGCATCATAGAATTTAGTTTTCATTGGTCTCCATCAAATTCTTGTGTCCTAAGTGATCTTTTTTAAATGAAATTATTTGATTGAATTGACCTTTGATCGTCGAGCATCATATTGGCCTCCATCTTAACTCTTATTGGACACTATTGATTTGATCACTCTCGATCTTTATTGAACCATCTATATCCTAATTAAAACTTGATTGAATGAAGTGGGATGATTGGATCGATGCAAATCATTGAGTATGACTATCCATCAATTCTATCTTTCTTAATTATTTGTATTCTTTCCAATTAGTAGACTCAATTCTGTATAGGGGTATAGTTATCTCAACAAAAATATGTTCAATAGTGGGATATAATGATATGATTTATGAATTAAAGATTCTGAAAAAAAAATTTTATGAAATTATGTAGACTTATTGGAGTGTGTATGAGATAAGTCATGCTTCACTTTTTCTAGATTTATTGATAAATAATAAAATATTTTTTATATTAAATTATTTATGCTTTATAAATATGATGCATAGTATTTTGAATTAATGAATATATTTTTTCTAAAATGTCAAATGATTTATGAATGAATATATTAAATCTGATATGGATTGTCTGATTGATTTTGATGTTGCATAGTTTATGCACTTTTCAAATTGGAATATAAAATAGTATTTTGATCTAAAATAAATTTTGCTCGCAACTTGACTATGTATCGAACCTTGTCTATGGGGGTTAAATATTGATATTTTGATACACTATCAATGGGGGTTATGTGCTAGCACTTCAATACCTCATCAGCAATGGTTGCACTCTGATATTTCAATACTCTGCCAATGAGAGTTGTGCATTGATATTTTGATATCCTGTCATTGGGGTTATGTAATAGTATTTTGATTTAGTTCAAGACTATCAAGATGAATATTGATGGTTTGATAAATCAATTTATGCATGAAAATGAATTTGTATGGATCTTATTTAATTAATGTTATATATTTTGAATTGATGCACTTTGCATGCTTATTTTTAGTATATTATTATTACTAAATTATCTAGTTAAAGGATACATTACTCATATGTAATAGTATTTTGATTTAGTTCAAGACTATCAAGATGAATATTGATGGTTTGATAAATCAATTTATGCATGAAAATGAATTTGTATGGATCTTATTTAATTAATGTTATATATTTTGAATTGATGCACTTTGCATGCTTATTTTTAGTATATTATTATTACTAAATTATCTAGTTAAAGGATACATTACTCATTGGATTGTCTAGCTCATTACTTAATATTTTACTATTTTTATAAATTCAAAGGACTAGCTTGACTTGAGGATTTTACATGGAAAAATGAATTAGAAGCAAAATTTGATATCTTCATTTTAGATTAGGACTTATTGAAGTTGATGAAAAACTATGAAATTTTATTTTGTAAGATATTTAATTTAGTTATTTAAAATAAAGTTGAACATTAATTATTTAAATTTTGTTTAGCTGTTACTTTATGATATCATAATGAGATGCCTTGCAAGCTTATCGAAAGAGTTCTTCAATAGTATGAGGCAGTTGCTACGATCCTTGGATCATGATCTCAGATCAGGAGTATGATAATTAATTTGGTATTAAAGCATAAGTGAACAAATGATAATATATATAATCAAATATGAAAGTAGGTGGATAGGCACTAGGGATAAAGAGATGATAACTTATATTGACTGTGATAATTTAGAAACTTAGATTTGATGCAAGTGCACTGATCATAGATTTGAATTAGAGTATGCAATGAAGGCATAGTTATCTAAATTATTTTTAAGCTTTTTAAAATGAGAATTTAGTTTGAAAGATATTATGATGAAAGATTCGATTTTGAAATTTTAGAATAACTATGACTTAAGGTAGAAGTAATCATCAAAGTTTTGAGAACTTAAAAAAATTTTGAGCATGAGATTTCTTTTCAAGAGGAGAATATCATACTTAGCCCATCAGCATAGTTAAAACAATTGCATGAATCTTAAAGCAATGGAAAAAAAAAAGAGAAAATAGAGAGAAGACTCCCACGTCTCTTCTCTTCCTTTGGATTCCTAACTGGAGTTAGAATCTGAGGTTAGAAGGGAGTCTAACTCCTCCCCCCTCCACCTTTATTTAAAGGGACTAAGTTTATTATGAAATCTACCACCGATGGCCTCCAATCATCATCAAGAAGGACCATATTTCTCTTCTTGAGTTCATGGAAATCATAGCTAAACATCATCGAAAAAGCTAGATAATGGTCGGAAATCTTTGATTGATCCTCCTCCCTTCCTTCCTTAGCTATTAAGTCTTGGATTTCAACCATCGAATTGTTGGATTTTGTCGAAAAGGGGGCTTAGATTGATTTCCCTATTTTTGCTTTGATGTTTGCTTTTGATTTTTTGATTTCAGTCGTCACTACCAACCATCGACCTATGGTCCTCTGCCTATGCTGCCATGGCCTATAGTCCTAACCACCACCACCAACATAGGGGACTAGCTTCCCTATTTTGAGAAATAAGGGGAATGGGAAGTCCCCTATTCCATCGAGAAAGAAATAGGAAAAGAAAAGAATAAAAGAAAGAAAAAAAAAAAGTTCCCTCTTTCTTTTTTGTATAAAATTATTTCTCTCCACTTTATCTCTCTAGAATTTTTTATCTCTAGAGTATTTCTATCTCTTCATAGTTTTTTCTCTCTTAAATTGATTCAATGAAGGGTTTACTTTCAATGATTTTAATCTGATCCCAGTGAAAAGAATCCTCATCCATGTTCGTCGGACAGCATACCGACACTGACCTTGATTAGACTAGATTATTCAAAATTCAATTATCCATGATTTTTAGGACCATATATATAGTACTTCAATTATAATTAGATTAAATTATTTTGTTAGACCAACTAGGATGTAGAGCCATGTCATATGATCAGTTATATTCCACTTTGTTAATTTCTCCCTCCTCTAACATTCTCTCTCTACTTGATTTATGAATCCAATGAAGTGTCACGAGCCTTGTTGCTTGGAATCTAAATTATGTTAGTAGAGAGACTTCAAATCATCATATTGGTCAGGTAGCATATCTGCACCTTCCACGTCAATGGCATGCATCATAGAATCTAGTTTTCATTAGTCTCCATCGAACTTTTGTATCCTAAGTGATCTAGATTAAATGAAGTTATTTGATCCAATTGATCTTTGATTGTCGAGCATCATGTTGGCCTCCATCTTAACTCTTGTTGGATACTACTAATTTGATCACTCTCGATCTCTATTGAACCATCTATATCCTAATTTAATCTTGATCAGATGAAGTTAGATGATTGGATCAACCCAAATCATTGAGTATGACTATCCATCAATCTTGTATTTCTTAATTTTCTGTATTCTTTCTAATTAGTGGACTCAATTTGGTATAGGGGTATAGTCATCTTGACAAAAAGATGTTTAATAGTAGGATGTTATGATATGATCTATGAATTGAAGATTCTAAAAAGTAATTTACGAAATTATGTGGATTTGTTGGAGTACATGTGAAGTAAGTACTATTTCATTTTTTCTAGATTTATCGATAAATTCTAAATATTTTTTATATTAAATTATTTATGATTTATGAATTGATGCATGGTATTTTGAATTGTCAAACATGCTCTTTTTTAAAATATGAATGATTTATGAACAAACATATTGAATTTGATATGTATTATCCATTTGATTCAATGTTGTATGGTTTATGAACTTTTTGAATTGGAATATAAAATAGTATTTTGATCTGAAATGAATTTTGACTCACAATCTAACTATATATTGAATCCTGCCAATGGGGGTTAAGTGCTGGTCCTTCAATACCCTACAAGTGGAGGTGGTGCACTGGTACTTCGATATCCATCAGTGGGAATTATCCACTAGTATTTTGATACTCTATCAGTGGGAGTTATACACTGATACTTTAATATCCTACAAATGAAAGTTGTGCATTGATATTTTGATACTCTATCAGTGGGGCTAATGCACTGATACTTTGATACCATGCTATAGGATTGTGCAGTAGTATTTTGATATCCTACTAGTGAAAGTTATATGCTGATATTTTGATACCCTGCCATTGGGCTTATGTAGTGACACTTTAATTTAATTTATGACTGTCGCGATGAACGTAATGTTATGAAAGAAATTGATTTATGAATGAAAATAATTTTGCATGAATCTTATTTGATTAGTGTTGTATATTTAATTAATACATCTTGCATGTTTATTTTCAGTATATTATTATTGCTAAATTATCTAGCTAAAGTGTATATTGTTGATTGGAGTGTCTATCTCATTACTCCATATTTAACTATTTTTATAGATTCAGAGGATTAGCTTGACTTAGGGATTCTATATTGGAGATTCTATATGGGAAAGCAAATTAGAAGTAGAATTTGATATCTTTATTTTATATTAAGATTTATTAAAGTTAATGAAAAACTATGAAATTTTATATAGTAAGATATTTGATTTAGTTATTTGAATTAAAGTTGAACATCAATTATTTAGATTTTGTTCTACTGTTGTTTTATCATATCATGATGAGATGCCTTACATACTTGTGAAAAGAGTTTTTAATAAGTATGCAGTGGTTGCCATGACCTCTGATATGTGATCTCAGATTAGGGGTGTGACACTTCAAATTCAAAATCTTCCAATTCAAGCATCCACTACCACCATGGCATTGGGATCAGTGTCTTAGATCGATAACCTAGGACAAGAGATAGTAGCAAAGCGATTGGTGGTGTGCAACGATGGAGTAATCGATGCTTGCACCACCTAGTCACTCACCAAATAGTGGCTAGCCCATGTCATGGTAGCAAAGAAATCCACCTCACCTACATTGCCTCCAACAAGGCTGGTGGTTTCTTCATGCTTGATTGGTGCAATAGCAGCCCCCTCTCTACCCTTGCTTGCACTAGCTACCACCTTTGCCTCTCCCTCTCCCTCCACCTTGGTGGACCCAAATCATATGGTTACCAGTACCCCCTCGACACCCACTCCATCCCCTTCCTCCCTGCCAGATCCTCCATGGCCTTTGCTACCAAAGGATTGCTTGTTTAACCTACTTCATTGCTTTAAAAAAAGTTACTTGAAATTTTAAAAGGAAAAAGGTCAAATCAGATCGAACTTGTTGGTCTAACTGATTCATCTAGTTTTTCTTGATTTGATCAAGTTTTGACAATTTTAAAAGACACTTTGAATTGGACTGAGTAACTGACCAATTCTTGGTTAAACTGGTCGATCCAGCTTGTTCAATATGGTTTTAAAAACATTGGCTATATCATGGTTAGCAATGAAGTGATTCCTAGTGATTGTCTTAATTTTTGCTCGTTGTCATGAATAACATTCACCATACTCTTCTGCTGGCCTAAACCCAATCAAGGTCTCAACTTCAACTTCTAAAGGGTTTCTTGTAGAATCATATCTTCCCTCAACTAGTGCTTTCTTTTCCAATGCATTAATGTCCTTGGGACAAATCATTCAATCCTTGGCCAGAAATGGAAAGAGATTTTCAGTACATGGGCATCCTTAGTTCCATTGAGGACCCAATCCATATCAAGATTAAATGTGCACACCTTGTATAATTTTCTTAGGATTGTCATCATACTTGATGGGTAGTTAAGTCATCAAATATCTCCTTGATTCCATAGTTGTTGTGGTTTACTCTACATTGGAGGAGATGAGAGGGTCCAGTGTGCTGATTGTGATGAAGCTATATGGATCATCAGCTGGTCGAACAATTATTGACAAGGATATACACTCAAAAATTGATTGAACATGTTGATCTAGGGACAACTAAGAATTTTGAAAAAGCTATTGAGACTTAATATTTGTCATGATCATTGGGAATAATAAGGCAAGTGCTACCGAGATTATCAAGTAGTAGAAAATACTTTGCACTACACCAAATAAGCTTCCTATATGCCTAATCATCTTTACTTGAAAGATGGGAAAGAATTTTGGCTAAAAATTATGCGTTATTATCATCTAAAATAAATGATCCAGGAGAATGCACAATTTTCAATTTTTTATTTTTTTAACTATATGTAATTTCAAATTCTCCATGAATATAGATATATTATGTTATTTGAATTAAAGTTGGATGAAAAAAATTTCCTCATGTAACATGAAATTAAAATAATACTATTATAGAAATTTTGGCTATTTGGAGTGGTTTAGATTGGCTGACATTTACACTCCATATCAATAATTCAGTTGGCAGTCGAGATCAAGCACCATATGGATTAACTTTGTTAGAAATAGAGTGAATGACAGTCTATTAGGAAATGTGTCCTAAAATCAATCATTTGGACGATTGTGTTTCTTGTAATTTATATGTTCATGATCAAATGATATGTCATTAAGAGATGATGATATTTATTGAGTATAGGTTATTGTATGCCATATAGATTGGTTGTCCTCGTAATCAAGAAGTGTGGAGATATTGGTATGGCATATAGATGAGATATAGGAGTACATCATCACTAAATAAGTGACTCACCTGCGGAGTGCTCTACTATTAAGAGCAGCTCGTAAAGCATATGGACATAAATATCCCTTAGACTTGAGATCACTATAGTGACTTACAAGCAACTCACTGTACTTTGATGCTGAACTATCTGCATTTCTAATGTAGTAACGAAAGGCTACTAGGTACATCAAGTACTTGTAAAGTCTGTGTGTGGATCAAGATGGGATTGATCCCTCCAAATTATCAAAGTTAATACATCACTATATTTCAATTTAATAAAATTTGAGCCCAAATAATCCAGGTGATGGATTTGAAAGGTTGACATACAATATGGATGACTTATCCAGGATTAATAGTTAAATCCTAGGTCATCCTTAAGCATTCAAGGTCAAAGAGATAAATTATGTGGTAACCATATGCATAGGTTCTTAAATTTTGCCTTGTAAATATTTGACCTATTCAGAAGTTGAGAATCACTGATAGATGGTAACTTCAATTAGTACAGAAAATAATTTCTATGCTACCAGCTTAGTATTTGAACCTGTGGAGTCATGCATAAAGTCAAGCAACGTAAGAAAGAATTGACCTAAATCTATGAGTTTAATTTGAAAGTATGTAAATTGATTGAATGGCTTAATTGAGAATTAAATTAAGGGTCATACGGGATTAAATAGTTGACTATGTCTAGCTAGCACTGGATATGAGGTTTAGGTTTAATTTCGAGGATTATGATGATCTAATCAATGATCCAAGAGGTTTATGAGAGATTAAATTCATATCTTAATTAATTTGAGATTAGATTTGATTTTTATTGGACTTGATTGGATTTAAAAATCCAAGGTAGACTTGGATCAGAATCCTAATTAGATTGGGATTGACAATCTATTCAAATTTAGTTCGAATTGGATTCGATTTGAGCCCAATTTGGATTAGATCCTTAGAGTCCAAAATATCTTAGACTCTCTCTCATGTGTAGCTGACCAAGAGAAAGTAGGGAGTGGTAAATATTTCCACCTATCCCTTTATGAGTGCGTGAGATATGTTGGCATCCTTTCTCGCATCAGTTTTCTACTTGGATAAGGAGAGAAACAATTCAAATCTGGTTTGAATTAAACTCCTAATTCAGTTGGGTATAGACCAAGTCTTAGGCATCATCTATTTAAAGGGGAGAAACCAAAATACTAGTGGTTAATAGCTGATTTTGTGTGACCAAGAAAAATACCATCGTGAGAGGTTTTGTACGACAAAACATATAAAGGAGGGGAGCTGAATTTTGGGATGCCTTGTTCTTTTTGGTGTGGAGTTCCTTGAGACCTGGTTTTTGGTGTGAAGAACTCCTCCAAGGCTATGGAGATATAATCTCCTCCCTCCTGAAAGAATAATGCCCTATAAGTCAATCGCATATGGGATGTGATAGGATATTTTCTATAATTTATCTTCCAGACTTATGTAATTGACATTAATATTATTAATAAAATAGATATTTTTGATTCATTATATACTGTATCTTTTTGTTCTTAAGATTATCATGAACCCCATAGGTCCAGGCAATGGTTTTAGAGCCATGATAAGATCACGCCAGTGAGACCTAAATCTTTAATAGCCATGACCTAGAATATTTTCAGTTGTTGGTTCATTGAGTTGGGGATCAATGATATCGGTAAGACTAGCATATCCTATGTATACTCGAAATGAGGGTGGTTGATCTCACAACCACTTGTGTGGTGATACTAATACAAGGATATGGGTGCTCATTAGAGAATGAATTCACTGAATAGACCAATAAAAGAATATCAGATAGAGTCTTATTTATATGTCAACTGATGATTCTCTAGTGAGAGTTGTGTAAGTGATCCTTTGATCTAAGTCGCCATGGTACCTTGTGTATATGAATTCATATTTTGGTTCACTTTTTAACTTGATTCTTTGATCCTTGCATGGAGTGTTCTGGATGCGGTGAAGTGTGCATGGAGATTGTGAGTGATCAATAAGGGATCAGTCACTTCTAATAAGGGGAGCAAACATCCTATGTGATCTCATAGGTTGATGATTCTGGAAGTCTTTGGCCAAAGCAGGATAATAATTAGAAAAGAATTTCTAATGTATCATCAACTGAATCATCACCTTCTGATCGAGATACATAATGATAAATGATTGTGTTGCTCCTAGATTGATTTTGATGATCACAAAGCAGATTGAAGGGATACAAATAATTTTAAAATGAAAAAGTCCTTATGCTCTTCAAGGATAAAATCATAATTTCACTAAAATCCTGATTTGATAGTACCATTTGGTAGAACAAATGATTTGAAATCTATTGATGAAAATTTCATTGTGTTTGGACTTATATTTTTGAAGTTATGAAGGTTTGTAGTGCATGAGTCGACTCATGAGTCAACTCATGGCACTGTGAGCTGATTGGCACGCAAAAATTTTCCTTGGCACGCTAGTTTTCTGGCTTGGCACGACCTGTGAGTCGACTCATGAGTCGACCCACAAGGCATGAGTTGACTCATGAGTCGACCCCTGCTAATTTGAGCCAAGAAATTCCAGAAAAGCATTCTCTGGTTTTTGCAACAGAGGTCGACTCATGAGTCGACCCCTGAAGCATGAGTCGACTCATGAGTCGACCCCTGCGACGGGAATTGTCAGCAACGGCTATTTTTTTACCCATTTTAATTGCCATTTATGCTTCCTAAAAATCCTCTAACGGCTCTTTATCTACCTAAATTGTTTTCTCTTGCTTCTAATGCTACAAATTGCTTAATATGATGAAAGAAATTGCAGATTAAATAGCGGATCAAACGTGAAATCAAAGATGACGAGAAAGAGAGAAGAATAGAAGAGAGGATCCAAAATTTGCAAGAATAAGCCTGAGATCAACGAAATATCCATAGAGAAAAAGAGAGAGGATCCACAATATACCAGAGAGATTGTGAAAGAGAAAAGCAAGATCTTTCAAGGAGAGAATTCTTAATGCCTATTGTTTCAACCTTGATCTAGAGATTGTTCAAAGCTTTCAAGAGATCTTCAATCAACAATCAACCTCTTCTCAAGCATTCAAGCGTTCATCCACTTTGAGAAAATCTGAAAAAGGGGTTCTTCATTTGAGTAAAGCTTTTATTGTTATATTTGCTCATTCAAGGAGCTGTTATTGTATTAATCTGTGCTCTAAATTTTCTAACTCTTTGTGAGTTTTTGTTCTTGTGTTTGGAGGATTTTCAAAACAAGAAAAGGTTGATCCGAACCTGAAATCGGAGTATTTTGGGTTTACTTGTACCCGGAAAATAAGTGATCTAGCTTGGGATAGCTAGTGTCGGAGTTTCCGACGTCTTGTATTCTAGCTTGGGATAGCTAGTGTCGGAGTTTCCGACGTTTTGTATTCGGGTTGAATACAAAGGATAGTGGATTAAAATTCTCAAGTGAGATCTTGGGGAGTGGATGTAGGTGCAAGGTTAGCACCGAACCACTATAAATTCTTGTGTTTGTGGTGTGCTTTATCGCTTTATCTTATTTCTTTATTATATCCTTGCAATACTGCTTTAGGTAATTAATATTGATTTAAAGCCATTGTTTTGTTCTTCATAAGTTATCTGTTGGGCTTAAAATTTTTAGAAACCCAATTCACCCCCCCTCTTGGGTTGCATAGCTGGGCAACAAGTGGTATCAGAGCCGGTGCTCTAGCCCTTCTTTGATCTAACAATCAAAGAGCCAAAGATCTATGGCAACCCATGTTGGAACTTCTCTAGCCGAGGGGCAATCAACAAACCGACCTCCACTTTTTAATGGGTCTAATTACACCTATTGGAAAGCTCGGATGAAGATTTTCATACAAGCACTCGACTATGATATGTGGAGTATCATAGTGAATGGTCCTCACACACCCACCAAGATTATAGATGGTGAGGAGTCAACCAAACCCGAGAAAGAATGGGATGAGGTTGACAAGAAATTGGCACAATTAAATGCCAAAGCCATGAATGCTCTTTATTGTGCACTAGATGCTATTGAATTTAATCGCATTTCTACTTGTGCATCTGCTAAAAAAATATGGAATAGGTTAGAAGTCACCCATGAGGGAACAAATCAAGTAAAAGAGTCTAAAATAAACATGCTTGTACATAAATATGAATTGTTCAAAATAGAGCATGATGAGTCCATAACTGCTATGTTTACTCATTTTACTGATATAATCAATGGTTTAAAGAGTCTTGGCAAATCTTATACTAACAGTGAACTTGTAAGGAAGATTCTCAGGTCACTGCCAAGAACTTGGGAAGCCAAGGTGACTGCCATCCAAGAAGCAAAGGACTTGAACACTCTACCTCTAGAAGAGCTTCTTGGATCCTTGATGACTCATGAACTTAGCATGATGCAACATCAAGAGGATGAAGTCAAAAAGAAAAGAACCATTGCCCTCAAATCCACAACTTCACCTAATTATGAAACGGATGACTCTGAAAATGAAGATCAGGATGAGGAGATGGCTCTCATCACCCGGAAATTTAAGAAGTTTCTAAGAAAAAGGAAACAGGGGATGAGAAAGAAATTCACAAAAGGGGATCAAAGCAAAGAAAAGGAGAAAGATCAAACCCCTATATGCTACGAGTGCAAGAAGCCAGGACATTTCAGATCCGAATGTCCACAATTGAAGAAAGGTCCAAAGAAGTTCAAAAAGAAGGCAATGATGGCGACCTGGAGTACGAGTGATGACTCAAGCTCCGACGAGGAAACCTCAACAGAACAAGCCAATCTGTGCCTGATGGCACATGAAAATGAGGTAACTTCTGAATCCACTAGTGAATTTACTTTTGAAGAATTGCATGAAGCATTCTATGATTCAATTGATGAATTAAAGAAACTAGGGAAGAAAAACAAAGAGCTGAAATTGGAAAATCAGTCCTTAGTGAAACAAGCTGAAAATCTTTCAATTGAAAAATTCACCTTGATTCAAGAAAATCAAAACTTTAAGGATGAAATTAACAGGCTGAAATCTATAGTAGATAAGTCACCTTAAGTTCAAACAAGCTAAATATGATCCTTGATAATCAGAAAGCTATATATGATAAGGCTGGACTTGGTTATAAACCCCTGAAGAAATAAAAATTTCTGAAGGATATTTATGCAAATTATTCAAGCAAAAAGTCTACAAATATTACTTGTTTTAAATGTAGAAGAATAGGACATAAATCATACACATGTCTTATTAACAAATATGCAAACACAAAGAAAATATGGGTTCCAAAAGGAACCATTCTGACTAACCTGAAAGGACCCAAGAAAGCTTGGGTACCTAAGACAGAAACTTGATCTGTGCTTGCAGGTGTGTCTAGCATCCCAAGAAGGAAACAGGAAATGGTATCTTGACAGCGGATGCTCGAGACACATGACTGGTGATGAATCACAATTCATCACGCTTGATGCTAAGGATGGAGGGATGGTCACCTTTGGAGATAATGGCAAAGGAAAGATCATCGGGATAGGTAACATTGGTATCACTCCCTCCAAATACATTGAGAATGTTTTACTAGTTAAAGGTTTAAAGCATAACTTACTTAGCATTAGTCAATTCTGTGATAAAGGGTATAAAGTAAGTTTTGAATCATCTGTTTGCATTGTGACGAGTCCTATTAACGATGACATTAAATTTATAGGACATAGGCATGGCAATGTTTATATGGTAGACTTGAATGATTTAACTAAATTAGACATGCAATGCCTAGTTTCCTTAAATGCTAAAATAAATGAGACTAGTTGGCTGTGGCATCGTAGACTTGCACATATTAGCATGCATTCTCTTTCAAAATTAATCAAAAAGGATTTAGTTCTCGGTTTGTCAAAATTGAATTTTGAAAAGGATAGAATTTGTGATGCATGCCAATTAGGTAAACAAACTAGAGTATCATTTAAATCCAAAAACACTGTTTCAACTTCTAGACCTTTAGAGCTCTTACATATGGATTTATTTGGACCAACAAGAACCACTAGTCTAGGAGGAAAACGATATGGATTTGTAATAATTGATGATTACTCTCGTTTTACTTGGGTTTTCTTTTTAGCTCACAAAAATAAAACTTTTCAAATTTTTATGAAATTTCATCGAAAAGTCACTAATGAAAAAGGGTTTTCAATTCAAAATATTAGAAGTGATCATGGAACAGAATTTGAAAATCAAGACTTTGAAAATTTTTGTGATGAAAATGGAATTGGCCATAACTTCTCTGCTCCTAGGACACCTCAACAAAATGGGGTAGTTGAAAGGAAAAATAGAACCTTAGAAGAAATGGCCCGTACCATGCTTTGTGAAAGCAACCTTCCAAGATATTTTTGGGCGGAAGCTATTAACACAGCATGTTACATTTTAAATCGTGCTTTAATTAGACAATTTTTAAAGAAAATCCCCTATGAACTTTGGAAAGGAAGAAAACCAAATATTGCATATTTTCATGTCTTTGGTTGCCGATGTTTTGTATTAAATAATGAAAAAGAAAAATTTGATAAATTTGATGCAAAATCAGATGAAGCAATCTTTCTAGGATACTCCTCCACTAGTAAAGCATTTAGAGTTTTCAACAAAAGAACTTTAATAGTTGAGGAGTCCATACATGTTGTCTTTGATGAATCTAACGATCTTCCTTCAAGGAAGAATGAGGGTGTTGATGATGCAGATCCACTAATAGAAGGTATGAAGGAGATCACTCTGAAAAACTCAGCAACTCCAGAAGACAAGGATCAAGAAATCAAACAAAATGAGAAAGATGAAGAAATTCAAGAACAACCTCAAGGTACAAATGACTTACCCAAGGAATGGAGGTATGTTCACAACCACCCTAAGGAGTTAATAATCGGTGATCCTATGCATGGGGTAAAAACACGTTCTTCACTTAGATATGTACTTAATCATTGTGCATTTGTATCTCAACTTGAACCTAAAACTTTTGAAGAAGCTGAGAATGATCATAATTGGATTAATGCTATGCAAGAAGAACTTAATCAATTTGAAAGAAATAATGTTTGGACCTTAGTGAAAAGACCTAAAGATTATTCAATAATTGGCACAAAATGGGTCTTTAGAAACAAATTAGATGAGCATGGAAATGTAATTAGAAATAAAGCAAGACTGGTTGCTAAGGGATATAATCAAGAAGGAGGAATTGATTTTGATGAAACTTTTGCACCTGTTGCTAGATTAGAAGCCATTAGACTTCTACTTGCTTATGCTTGCTTTATGAAATTCAAACTATTTCAAATGGATGTTAAAAGTACATTTTTAAATGGATATATTTCTGAAGAAGTATATGTAGAACAACCCCCTGGATTTGAAAATCATGCTTTTCCCAATCATGTCTTTAGATTAAATAAAGCTTTATATGGTCTAAAACAAGTACCTAGAGCATGGTATGAAAGGCTAAGCAAATTTCTACTAAATAATGGTTTCTCAAGAGGCAATGTAGATACAACCCTATTTATTAAAAGAAACCAAAATGATATGCTAATTATACAAATTTATGTTGATGACATAATTTTTGGGTCTACTAATGAATCCCTTTGTCAAGACTTTGCTAAGCTTATGCAGGGAGAGTTCGAGATGAGCATGATGGGAGAACTCACCTTCTTCCTCGGACTCTAAATCAAACAATCAAAAGAGGAAATCTCCATCACCCAAAGCAAGTACACCAAGGAACTACTCAAAAGATTTGGAATGGAGAACTGTAAACCAATTGGCACACCAATGAGTCCCTCAAGTAAGCTTGACAAGGATGATGAAGGTAAAAGCGTAGACTTAAAATACTACAGAGGTATAATTGGCTCATTATTATATCTAACTGCAAGTAGGCTTGATATCATGTTTAGTGTTTGCTTATGTGCAAGATATCAATCTAATCCTAAGGAATCTCATTTGAATGCTGTTAAAAGAATCCTTAGATACTTAAATGGTACACAAACTATAGGGCTATGGTACTCTAAGGACTCACAAATTAATTTGTTAGGATATTCTGATGCTGATTTTGCTGGATGTAAATTAGATAGAAAAAGCACAAGTGAAACTTGCCAATTTCTTGGAGTTAACCTAATCTCATGGTTTAGCAAGAAACAAAATTTGGTGGCACTGTCTACGGCTGAGGCCGAATACATTGCAGCCGGAAGTTATTGTGCTCAAATCTTGTGGATTAAGCAACAACTCGAAGATTTTGGAATCAAACTTAATGAAACACCAATAAAATATGATAATACAAGTGCCATAAATCTATCTAAAAATCCAATACAACACTCAAGATCTAAACATATTGAAATAAGACATCATTTCATAAGAGAACATGTTCAAAATAAAAATATAATTCTTGAATATGTTAGCACTGAAAATCAATTAGCCGATATCTTTACAAAGGCCCTTAGTGAGGATAGATTCTGTGAAATTAGGAGAAATCTAAGAGTTCTAGATCCATTTGTCTGAAATTTCTCAATTTCCAAACAATAGATGTCAAAAACTCTTAGAGCTCAATTTTCAACATCTATCCTGGTCCCAAAAGCTCAGATTTATCACTCTAAAAACTTATCATTGAGCAAAATTCCTTCTCCCAAAATTTCAAATTTTTCTGGAATTTATTTGTATTTTTCCTGAATTTCTGAACTTCATGAGTCGACCCCCATGAGTCGACTCAATGGCAAACTTGTAAATCCCACCAACTTCCATCGGGTTCATTGTTTTTAAACGGAAAACCCTGTTCGTGAGACGACTCATCTTCTCATCGTTCTTCTTCCAAAAGCCGTCTTCTCCAACTCTTGTCGCTCCAAATCCAAGGATTAATTTCGTGGCAATTCTCCCTCCTCCTCTCCACCAAAAATTGCCTCCTTGAAAAGGATTTTTCTGTGCTTTCTCGCAGTGATTGGCGCGGGTGGAACGTGCCCTAGAACTTCACCGTTCATTCAAAATTCACTTCTTTTCTCCATCAAAATTCTTCTTTACTCTTTTGTGATCCCTCCTCCACTGAATTCAAGTCTTCTTGTCTGCTACTTTTTGATATGGCTCCAAAGATGAAACTTTCCCAAAGAAGGAAATCAATCCGAGAGCCTGAGGAAATTGTCCGAAAGAAAAGGCATGCTCAGTCTTCCAGTGTTCTCGATCCAGTTTCAGTACCTGCTCAAGGTCCCTCTCAATCCTCTATAAGCCCTAGTGTAAATCCTCTTTCTGATAGAAAAGTAGAAACCGGGAAAAATATAGATTTTCGGTTCTTTGAGAAAGAAGGCTTTACTTTTGCTACCAAGATCAAAAATCAAGGATGGGAACTTTATTGCTCTCTTAAGGAAGTCACCTATGTTGATCTAGTCAGAGAGTTCTACCAGAACTTAAATTATGGAAACGGGTCAGTGACTTCAACTGTAAAGGGAATTGATATATGCTTGGATTCTAGAATATTGGGAGATATACTTCAGTTGCCTAGTGAAGGATACTCATATATGGAACTCCCAATTAAAGAAGAAGGGATCAGAATTATCTTAGGAGAAGCTTTTTCAGGAAGTTTAAACAGATTGGAAGCAAAGCTACTGTCCATTGAGATGAGGGTCCTGCATCAGATTGTATCAAAACTCTTCTTTCCTAGGAGTGGTAGACATGACTTACTGTCTGGCAGAGATGTATGTGTCATATTTCATATCATCACTCAGACCCCCCTAAACCTCCCTGCACTTATGATAGAGGCCATGAGAGAAACTTTGAACAGATCCAAGGCACACTTGCCTTATGGTATGGCCCTTACTAGAGTTTTTAGGAGGTTTGGAGTTAGCTGTGAGGGGGAGACACCTACCAAGCTCTCACATGTGGACACCTTCAACCAACACAGCCTGCACCGAATGGGAATTACAAAGACTGTTGGTGGTTGGATCAAGGGCTCTGAAGAAAGAGCTGAGGAGAGAGCTGAGGAAAGAGCTGAAGTCAGAACTGAAGGCAGAGTAGAAGAAGAAGGTCCATCTTCTCCTGTACATGACCTCAGGACAGCTTCACCAGATACCCAGTTCATTCCTGATACTGAGGCTGGCCCTTCTGAGTTTACTAGGATGCCCACACCAGTGTATCAGCCAGAGAGCAGAGCACCTCCATCAGAGTTCAGACTGGCTGACGATCAGATCGAGCATATTTCACAGCGTGTGGCTTCGTTGCTGTCTAGCCAATGGAGTAGTACTTCTTTTGCACCTGGAGCTACTTCTTCTGATCAGACCATTACTCCCCACATCTCCACTGTATTTCAGATGATTTCAGATCAGTCCGTCAGGATACAACAGCTTGAGGATACAGTCTGGAGACTTACTGGCAGAGTTCTTGACTTGCAGGGGCAAGTCCTTGCATTGGCCCATCCCCAGCCACAGGAGTCTACTATTGAGGTCACAGACCTCACTGCAGAGGCTGGCAGGCTCAGAGGAGCACTAGAAGGTGGATATGAGCTACTGAGGAAAGAGATCCGAGGATCGAGTGAGCATGCTACCACCCAGTTCACTGCTCTACTTCAATCTGTTTCCAGAGCACTGAACGTACTTGATTCTATCAGACTCACCCTTTCTGTTCAGTCCCTAGCATCTCAGCGTTCTCAGCCACCCAGTTCATCTCGCTCTCCTACTCGTGGCAGAGGCAGACGGGGTAGAGGACGCACTTCTGATCCATCATCTCCTCACCCTATATCTGATGACTCCGATCATTGACTTATCTAGGTCCTAGGTGTTAGTGTCTTGTTCTAGGATCTATACCTTGGGGCCATGTATTGACATTTAGCTGGTTGAATTTTATTGAAACAATTATGATATTAATGGAATCATCTTTTACCTATATTTCTACCTCTTTGTAATGATCATATTTTGGTTATATATTTTCTTCTTGTTGAAATATTGTCTTCTCCTTGTTGTTGTTTGCTGTTGATAATTGCTATATTAAGGGGGAGCAAACATCTGTGAAAAACTCTAAAGAGGAAGAAATTAAAGACTATTTTAGAAAAAGAAAAGAAAGAGTTAACTATGTTTGATGATGTCAAAAAGGGGGAGAAATTAAAATAAAAATTGAAATTAGACAAAAAGCAAAATCCTAAATTATGAGAAAAAGGGGGAGAAATTAAACAAAAACAAAAATTGAAATTAGACAAAAAGCAAAATCCTAAATTATGAAAAAAAAGGGGGAGAAATTAAACAAAAACAAAGATTGGAGAAATTAAACAAATATTGGAGAAATTAAACAAATATTGGAGAAATTAAACAAAAACAAAGATTGGAGAAATTAAACAAATATTGGAGAAATTAAACAAATATTAGAGAAATTAAACAAAAATAAAGATTGGAGAAATTAAAACAAATATTGGAGAAATTAAAACAAATATTGAAGAAATTAAACAAATATTGGAGAAATTAAACAAAAACAAGGATTGAAAGATTAAACAAAACTTTGAGAAATTTGGTATCAAAATTTGGTATCAGACAGAACTTAAACAAAAAGTCATCCATCAAAAGCAAAATCATGAGTACAATGTAAATAAGTTTTTTTTATATGCTCTGATATATTTCAAAATTCAAACTTGCTTTTGAAATTTTACTCACCTTGATACATCTTAAGAAATTTGTTTTACTCTGATACATCCTACAATTTCTTTTAACTTGCTCTGATACATGATAAAATTTAATCCGATACAGTGTGAAGGTTTCTCTGATAAATTATAACATTTGTTCTGATACAGTGTGAAATTTTCTCTGAAATTTATTCTGATACAATGTGAAATTTACTCTGACATTTGCTCTAATACAGTGTGAAATTTTCTCTGATATATCATAAAATTTTCTTGCTCTGATACATTGTAAAATCTTTTCTGATATAATTATTTTTCTTACTCTGATACATAGAAAAAGTTATTTATCTTCTCTTGCTCTGATATATCTTGAACTCAAAATGATCTAATATCCTTTTCAAATCTTTAAGAAAATGGACAAACTATTTTTGCATTTATATTACATGCCAAAAGAATCATATTCTTTTCAAGCATATACACTTATAATGGATTCTTTTGAAATTAATGCATTAACATAAATATTTTTGTTCAAATATTTTGTCATCATCAAAAAGGGAGAGATTGTTGCTCCTAGATTGATTTTGATGATCACAAAGCAGATTGAAGGGATACAAATAATTTTAAAATGAAAAAGTCCTTATGCTCTTCAAGGGCAAAATCATAATTTCACTAAAATTCTGATTTGATAGTACCATTTGGTAGAACAAATGATTTGAAATCTATTGGTGAAAATTTCATTGTGTTTGGACTTATATTTTTGAAGTTATGAAGGTTTGTAGTGCATGAGTCGACTCATGAGTCAACTCATGGCACTGTGAGCTGATTGGCATGCAAAAATTCTCCTTGGCACGCTAGTTTTCTGGCTTGGCACGACCTGTGAGTCGACTCATGAGTCGACCCATAAGGCATGAGTCGACTCATGAGTCGACCCCTGCTAATTTGAGCCAAGAAATTCCAGAAAAGCATTCTCTGGTTTTTGCAACAGAGGTCGACTCATGAGTCGACCCCTGAAGCATGAGTCGACTCATGAGTCGACCCCTGCGACGGGAATTGTCAGCAACGGCTATTTTTTTGCCCGTTTTAATTACCATTTATGCTTCCTAAAAATCCTCTAACGGCTCTTTATCTACCTAAATTGTTTTCTCTTGCTTCTAATGCTACAAATTGCTTAATATGATGAAAGAAATTGCAGATTAAATAGCGGATCAAACGTGAAATCAAAGATGACGAGAAAGAGAGAAGAATAGAAGAGAGGATCCGAAATTTGCAAGAATAAGCCTGAGATCAACGAAATATCCATAGAGAAAAAGAGAGAGGATCCACAATATACCAGAGAGATTGTGAAAGAGAAAAGCAAGATCTTTCAAGGAGAGAATTCTTAACGCCTATTGTTTCAACCTTGATCTAGAGATTGTTCAAAGCTTTCAAGAGATCTTCAATCAACAATCAACCTCTTCTCAAGCATTCAAGCGTTCATCCACTTTGAGAAAATCTGAAAAAGGGGTTCTTCATTTGAGTAAAGCTTTTATTGTTATATTTGCTCATTCAAGGAGCTGTTATTGTATTAATCTGTGCTCTAAATTTTCTAACTCTTTGTGAGTTTTTGTTCTTGTGTTTGGAGGATTTTCAAAACAAGAAAAGGTTGATCCGAACCTGAAATCGGAGTGTTTTGGGTTTACTTGTACCCGGGAAATAAGTGATCTAGCTTGGGATAGCTAGTGTCGGAGTTTCCGACGTCTTGTATTCTAGCTTGGGATAGCTAGTGTCGGAGTTTCCGACGTTTTGTATTCGGGTTGAATACAAAGGATAGTGGATTAAAATTCCCAAGTGGGATCTTGGGGAGTGGATGTAGGTGCAAGGTTAGCACCGAACCACTATAAATTCTTGTGTTTGTGGTGTGCTTTATCGCTTTATCTTATTTCTTTATTATATCCTTGCAATACTGCTTTAGGTAATTAATATTGATTTAAAGCCATTGTTTTGTTCTTCATAAGTTATCTGTTGGGCTTAAAATTTTTAGAAACCTAATTCACCCCCTCCTCTTGGGTTGCATAGCTGGGCAACAGATTGAGTTTGACATATTTTCATACCCACAACTCATCTAGGATGTTGTTTGACTAAAGGATTGAATTACACGATAACTTGCCACTGAAAGATATTTTGATAATTTTTTATCAAAATTTTAAATCTTTTGGATGTCATGACACATTGCTAGACATCAATCTTGACTTGTAGACTCATCAAAATTAAAAAAAATTAATTTAAAAAATAATTAGAAAGAGTCTTAGTTGATTGGGACTCTTCGAATGATCTAATTTGATCGGATTAGGGTTACGTCGAAAGTCTGGATCCACTGCTGGCCAGATTTGGAACTTAATGGGTCACACACTTTGAGATTTGATCTTAATATAATTTAATTAAAATTTAATATAAATTTTAAGGATTAATTTGATATACTAGCATATTATATTAACCCAAGTTCCTAAATTGGTTTAGATCAAAGTGTTTGAGCTAACCTAGACCAGTTGTCTTTGACTTAATGGGATTGGATCAATTTTGATTGGATCCTTATCCAACTTGAAATAGTTTCAAGTGAAGAAGGACTCCTCTACACTCAATAGATGCCACACTAAAAATAAATTACCACTCCACTCTAATTAGCATGTGAAGATGGAGAGTCCTTCTTAAAGAAGACTCTTATCTTAACGCGTTGCCTTAAGTACTTATCTAGTTTACTTATGTATTCATGTCAAATTTATATGGGATTTTTATGATATATAGAATAGGAGTCCTTCTATGTGAAGGCTTTCCTACATCAAAAATCCTACACAGTGAATTTATTCACTGCATGAGAAAGTGGAGCGCCAAAGGTTAGCGCCCCTTAGTACTTCTCACATCTCTTGGTCTCTTATTTAAATGGGACATCTCATATGGCCCAAGTGCTGGGTTTTTGGATGGAAACCAGAGATAGGTGGCATGTAAATAAAATAAAAAATTTTAAAAAAAATCTAAGAAAAAATTGAGTGGCAAAAGTTGTAAGAAGGGTGGTGAGAGAATTAGCAAGTATTGCTAGTGTGCCCTACGGTTTGATTTTTTTTATGTGTTGAAGCCTAAAATCAATTCTTAGGTTATGAGACATCTGTAGAGTGTTCTCTTGGTGTGATTTTGATGGTAAGATCAAAAACAACTAGGCTTTGGTGTGATCGTTCCTCGAGTTTGAAGCCGGCAGTATTTTTAAGAAGACAAGGCTACAGTTGCGCACCGGTTAGGAAGGACCTTCGCCAACTTCCGTATGGATCATAGTTGGAGGGCTTCTATTTTAGAATCTCATGAAGATCACCAATCTACCACATTATCTTTTTGGTGAAAGTAAAAATTCTATCCCTTTTGCATGCTTGTTTTATTTTAATCGACATCGGCAAGGTGATTTTAGGGTTTGGATTTTGGTTCAATAGTTTTTATCGTTAAAGCTATTAACTTGTTTGATTTTAAAATTTTTTAAAAATTATTTTTTACTACTTTATTGAAATCCAACAGTGGTATTAGAGCCACCCTTGTCTGATTCGATCAAACAAGTGCAAAGTAGTAGTGTAGAATTGTTCTTGTTCATATATTGTCAAGAATATTGTTTCAATTTTTTGCATTGATATTTAAATTCAAAAAATTATTTTTGACTTTATAAGAACTATAGATTTAAATTTTAGTTATTAAATTTATGAATTTATGATAATTTGAAATTTATATTATCATAGTAGTTGGATGCTTAAATCGATTTATGGTTAAGGGTGTTATGCATGCCTAATATGATTAAGGTTTGCTTTATTTTTGATATGCTTGACATATGTTATGTCTTCTTTTGCACCCTTATATATTTTTTGGCATGATTATATGATTGCTATTATGACTTGTAAAAGCATGTCAAATTATATAATATATTCAGTATATTTTTTGTAGTTGTAGTTAGGATGTGTCGAGACTAGTTCAAAGACCCTCTTAAAAATTTTATTAAGTTGTAATGTCGGGATTTACTTTCAATTCAAATATCGAATTCATTAGATCAATTGGTGTCGAGAAAAGTATGAAAGATGATTTTCTAATTAGATCTGTATGCTGGTCTGACTAATTTTGTTGGTGTCTAAAAAAAGCTACGGGAAGCCTCCCACCTACTGACTTGGCCAATTTGATCTTATTGAATTTCAGATTTAGATTGATTAGTGATGTAGACATTACAAGGGCCTTTCTTCAAATTTGGTTAATAGAGTATGTCAAGATCTTAGTGAGCTTGTTGTGCTATCCATAAGGCTTACTACAGAAATTGATATGATGTTGGCTAAGTACATTTTGATGCTTATGGCATATTTTGATATGGCATATTTTGAATAATGTTGCTTTGTTATGCTATCCACAAGGACAGCATTATTTAAGTATGACCATATGGGATTAAAGGGTCAACTTAACTAGAATACTATAGTTTGTTTTGCTATCCACAAGGCTATATGTGATCTAGAGGCCAGAGAGAAAAATATTGAGAATTATAGAGGTATAATTGGTAAAAAGTTATCTACTCTTGAACTCATGAATACTTGTTATGCTATCTATAAAGTGTTTGTGAGGAATAGAGATCTCAACCCCACTAAGAAATATTAGTATATTTCTCGATTTTTATATTTGAGGGTTATGAAGTTTAATAAAATAGTGGGAGACATAATTAGATAAAAATCCTAATCTAGTTGTACATGTCATCATGAGTTCTCCGTTTATATTGTGTTCTTGTTATTGTAGATTAAGTACATATATGGCATCCTCACTATCACTTATAGGCATACTAGATATAAATAAATTAACCAGACCTAACTACATCGACTGGTTAAGAAACTTGAAAATAGTTCTCATTTAGGAGAAAGTCTCCTACATCCTGGATACACCTGCACCCGATACTATCAAAGAAGATGCTTTCAAGGAGGAAAGGGCCATATACAAGATGTGAAAAGAGGACAGTGTGACTGTCAAATATATCATGCTTGCCTCGATGAGCAATGAGCTTCAGAGACAACATGAGGATATGGATGTTCCCTCTATACTCCTTAATCTTAAAGAGTTATATGGAGAATAAAGTAGAACTGCTAGATATGAGATATCTAAGCAGTTATTTCATACCCGCATGACTGAAGGTACCTTTGTGCAAATGTATATCCTGAAGATGATTGATTTGATCACTCGTCTGGGATAATTGACTTTTGCCATGAATAGTGAATTGAGTCAGGATTTGATCCTGCAATCTCTCTCCAACTCCTTTTCTCAGTTTGTCATAAATTACCATATGAACAAATTAAAAACTAGCCTACTTGAGCTGCTGACATGTTGAAATAGCGAAAAATCATTTCAAGGGCGAAAAGGCTCCGGTTCTTCTTGTCGATAAGATCAACAAGAAGAAAGGCAAGAAGGGTTTCAAAAAAAAGTTGAATCCTAAGGCTGGCATCTTCAAGAAGAAAGCGAAGAAAGTCTCCACCAAAGGTACTTGCTATCACTATAGCAAGGAGGGCCACTGGAAGAGGAATTGCAAGGAATACCTTGCAACTGTGAAACCAACAAACATTGTCAAAGGTTTGTATATGATGCAAACTAACTTATCATTAAGTACTTTAATTTCACATTCTTGAATATTAGATACCACCTATGGTTCATACCTTTGCAAATCATTACAGGGTCTGTAAGAAATAAAGAGTCTGAATAAAGATGACTTCGAGCTGTTCGATGCTAGTAGAGAGTCCATTCAGGCCGAAGCCATAAGAACCAGGATTTTGAAGTTGCCTTCAAATAAAATTTTGAAACTGAAGATTTGTTATTATATCTCTAATATTGTTAGAAATATTATTTCTCTACCATTATTATTGGAATAAAATTTTGAAATAAAAGCAAAGAATAATGGTTGTTCTATATATTTTTCTAACGAATATTATGAAAATACTTATATTGATTATGGTCTTTTGTTTCTTTCACTTAATGATAATGTACTTCATATTGATAATATGAAGGAAAAAAAGAGAGAGGATGTGAATGTCACATACCTCTAGCACTGCCGACTTGGTCATATAAATGAGTCGAGAATTGACAAGTTGTACAAAGATAAATTTTTTGATTCTTATGATTTTGAATCATATGAAACTTATGAATCTTATCTCATAGAAAAATAACCAAGACTCTATTTATTGGACATGAAGAAAGGGCGAGCGATATATTGGACCTTGTATATACTGATTTTTGTGGTCCAATATCGACTCAAGCCAGAGGTGGATACTCTTACTTCATCATGTTTACTGATGATAGGTCTAGGTTTGGATATGTGTATTTAATGAAATATAAATTCAAAGATTTTGACAAATTTAAAGAGTATCAAAGAATGGTTGAAAAACAAACTGACAAAAGTATTAAAGCTCTTCGATCTTATCGAGAAGGAGAATACTTGTCTAGTGAGTTCTTCGATTATTTAAAACAAAATGAAATACTCTCTCAATGGACACTCCTTATACTCCATAATTAAATGAAATTACGGAAAGGAAGAATCGCACCCTATTATATATGGTATGGTCCATGATGTGTTTCACGGATCTTCCGATATCTTTTTGGGGATATTCTCTCGAGGCTGCAGTATATGTCTTAAATAAAGTACCTTCTAAATCTATTTTTAGCATTCCATATGAGATATGAAAAGAAAAAAGACAGTCTTAAGCATCTTAAGATTTGGGATTGCCCGACTTATGTAAAAAATATTGATGGACATAAGCTGAATGCTAGATCAGAAATATGTAGATTTGTGGGTTATCCCAAGAAGAGTATAGGATACTACTTCTACCACTCTACTCAACAAAAGATATTTGTTGGTAGGTATGCCGTTTTCTTGGAGAAAGAGTTTATCCAAGAAGGAGGCAGTGAGAGGTCTGTTGAACTTGTGAAAGTTTAAAACCTACAACCCATCCAAGATTTACAAAATAATTCTCAACCAGTTGTACCCATTATTAAGGCACAGTCACTACACACACCTCCTCTCTGAAGATCAAGTAGAGTGCATAACGTACCACTCATGTATGGGTTTATCATTGAGAATGACAATACATCCCACATCATTGAGAATGATGATCCCACGACCTATTCAAAAGCTATCATAAGTAGCGATTCTGACAAATAGCTCAATGCCATGAAATCCGAAATGGACTCCATGTATATCAATCAAGTTTGGATTTTGGTTGATGCACCTGAGGGTGTGACCCCAATAGGCTGCAAATAGGTCTTCAAAAAGAAGATTGGAGCAAATGGCTAGGTAGAGACCTATAAGACCAGGTTGGTGGCAAAAGATTTCAGATAAAAATAAGATGTTGATTATGATAAAATCTTTTTGCTGGTAGCCATGCTCAAGTCTATTCAGATAATGCTTGCTATTGCAACATACTATGATTATAAGATCTGACAGATGAATGTCAAGACTGTCTTCTTCAATGAAAATCTTAAGGAAGAAGTCTATATGACTCAGCTAGAGGGATTTGTCTCTAGTAAGAGAGCAAATCAGGTATGCAAGCTGAATAGACCCATTTATGGATTAAAACAAGCATCGAGGAGTTGGAACATCTATTTTGATGAGACAGTCAAATTATTTTGCTTTATCAAAAAATATGGATGAGCCTTGTGTGTACAAGAAGACTAGTGGGAGTGTTGTTGTCTTCTTGATCTTGTATGTGGACGACATACTGCTCATTGAGAATGATATCTCGATGTTGCAATCGATCAAGATATGGCTATCACAAAAATTTTTCATGAAAGACTTGGATAAAGTATCCTATATACTTGGTATAAAGATCTATAGGGATAGATCAAAAAAGATGCTAGGCTTGTCCCAGTCTGGGTACATTGACCTTATGTTGAAGAGGTTCAATGTGGGGAAAAGTAAAAGAGGTTACTTGCCCATAGATCATGACATACAACTCTCTAAGAAGATATCTCCTAAGACATCTGAAGAGAGAAATAGAACGAGTTCTATTCCTTATGCTTCGACTGTAGGATTAATTATGTATGTTATGTTATGTACCAGACCTAATGTGGCTTATGCCTTGGGCATTGTAAGCAGATTTCAGGCTAATCTCGGGGAGAATCATTGAAAAGCTATGAAAAATTGAAAGATCTGATTTAAAACTAGAAGGTTATACTGATTCTAGTTTTCAATCTGATCCAAATGATAGTAAATCTATATCTGGATATGTGTTCACTCCGTATGGTGGTGCAGTAAGTTGGAAGAGTTTCAAATAGCAAATTATTGCTGATTCAGTTACTATGGATGAGTATATTGTTGCTAGTGAAGCTACTAAGGACGCCATCTGGATGAAAAAATTTATCTCAGAATTGGGTGTGGTTCTAGGGATCGAACAACTAGTGCCCCTTTATTGTGATAATACTGAGGCAGTTGCTCAAGCCAAAGAATCAAGATCTCATCATAAATCCAAGCACATTCTATGATGGTTCCATCTCGTTCGGAAGATAGTCAAAAGATGCGATGTGATTGTGGAGCGAGTTGACATCAAGAACAATATAGTAGACCCATTCACTAAGACCTTGTCAATGCAGTAGTTTGACCGCCACCTTGATAGCATAGGTATCAAGAATAAGGGCGATTGGCTTTAGTGCAAGTGAGAGATTGAAAAAATAATACCATATAAGCCATTACATACGGGATGCGATAGGATATTTTCTGTAATTTATCTTTTAGACTCATATAATTGATATTAATATTATTAATAAAATAGATATTTTTGATTCATTATATGCTGTATCTTTTTATTCTTAAGATTATAACGAACCCCATAGGTCCAGACAATGATTTTAGGACCGTGATGAGATCACGCCAGTGAGACCTAAATCTTTGATAGCCATGATCTAGAATATTTTCAGTCATTAGTTCATTGAGTTGGGGATTAATGATATCGATAAGACTGGCTTGTCCTATATATGCTCAGAAATGAGGGTGGTTGATCTCACAACCACTTATGTGGTGATACTAATACAAGGATATGGGTGCTTATTAGAGAATAAGTTCACTGAATAGACCTACGAGAGAATATCAGATGGTGTCTTATTTATATGTCAACTAATGATTCTCTAGTGGAAGTTGTGTAAGTGATCCTTTGACCTGAGTCGCCATGGTATATTGTGTACAGGAATCCATATTTTGGTTCACTTCCTAACTTGGTTCTTTGACCTTGTATGGGGTGTTTTGGATGTGGTGAAGTGTGCATGAAGGTTGTGAGTGATCAATAAGAGATCAATCACTCCTAATAAGGAGAGCGAACATCCTATATGATCTTATAGGTCGATGATTCTGAAAGTCTTTGGCCAAAGCAGGATGATAATTAAAAAAAAATTTCTAATGTATCATCAACTGAATCATTATCTTTTGATCGAGATATATAATAATACGTGATTGTGTTTGACATATTTCCATACCCACAGCTCATCTAGAATATTGTTTGACTGAAGGATTGAATTACACGGTAATTTACCACTGAAGGGTATTTTGGTAATTTTTTATCAAAATTTTAAATCTTTCAGATAGTCACGACATATTGCTAGACATCAATCTTGACTTGTGGACTTATTAAAATTAAAATAATTTAATTCAAGAATCAATTAGAAAGAGTCTTAGTTGATTGGGACTCTTCGGGTGACCTAATTTGATCAGATTAGGGTTACGTCGAAAGTCTGGATCCACTGCTAGTTAGATTTAGAACTCAATGGGTTACACATTTTAGTATTTAGCCTTAATCTAATTTAATTAAGATTTAATATAAATTTTAAGGGTTAATTTTATATGCTAGCATATTTTATTAATCTAAACCAGTTGTCTTTGACTTAATGAGATTGGGTCAATTTTGATTGGATCCTTATCCCACTTGAAATAGTTTCAAGTGGAGAAGGACTCCTCTACACCCACCAGATGTCATGCTAAAAATAAATTGCAGCCCCACTCTTATTAGTGTGTGAAGATGGAGAGTCTTTATTAAAGAAGACTCTTATCTTAACGTGTTGCCTTAAGTTCTTATCGAGATTCCTTATGTATTCATGCCAAATTTATATGAGATTTTTATGAGACATAGAAGAGGAGGAGTCTTTCTGTGTGAAGGCTCTCCTATACTAAAAATCCTACATGGTGAATTTATTCACTATGTGAGAAAGTGGAGCACCAAAGGTTGGCGCCCCTTGGTCCTTCTCACATCTCTTGGTCCCTTAGTTAAATGGGACATCCCATATGGCCCAAGTGTTGGGTTTTTAGGTGGAAACTAGAGATAACTGGGTGTAAATTAGAGAGAAAATTTTGAAAAAAATCTAAAAAAGGGCAAGGATAAATTGAGTGGCAAAAGTTGTAAGAAGGGTGGTGAGAGAATTAGCAAGTGTTGCTAGTGTGCCCTAGGGTTTGATTTTTTCATATATTGGAGCCCAAAATTAAATCCTAGGTGGTGAGACATCTATACAGTATCCTCTTAGTGTGATTTTGGTGGTAAGATCAAAAGCAATTGGGCTTTGGTGTAATCAGTCCTCGAGTTTGAAGCCGGTAGTATTCTTAAGAAGACAAGGTTGCGGCTGCGCACCGGTTAGGAAGGACCTTGGTCAACTTTCGTGTGGATCACCATTAGAGGGCTTCTATTTTGGAGTCTCAAAGAGATCATCAATATGCCACATTATCTTTTTGATGAAAGTAAAAATTTTATCCCTTTTGCATGCTTGTTTTGTTTTGATCGACATCGGTAAGGTGATTCTAGGGTTTGGATTTTGGCTCGTTAAAGCTATTGACTTGTTTGATTTTAAAATTTTTTAAAAATTACTTTCCACTATGTGGTTGAAACCCAACACCTCCTCCTCTTACCTTTTGAAGATTTGGTGCAAAGAGATCATTCCTCTTCCCCATGAGGCTTGGCGTGAGTGTGAAGTAGAGGTTCTGTGCTTTCAGACCTTGCGAGGCATCGAATTCAAGCAATTCTTTGAAAATTTTGATTCCTATTCCACTATATATCAGGTAAACATAAAATTTATATTAGCTTATTATAGAAAAATTTTTCAGATGTATCCTGATGATCCGATCAGATCGGATGATTTTTTTTTTCAACTGATATCAGAACGAAGGCTGATCCATAAATGTATAAATAATTTTTTTTGATATATTGGCATATTGTATGTAATCAAAATTTTATGTTAGACATTAAATCTGATTTAGACCTATTGTTTAAAATTTTTATGATCTAATTTTGATCAGATTTCAAGATTAAAATCAATGGTTGATAGAAATCTGTTATAAATCTATTATAATAGAATTTTATTGTTACAAATTTTTTATGAAAATAATTATCTAATTAAATTTTATTTTAATAAAATTTTTATAAAATTATTTTAGATTAAAATTTAGACTTAATCAAGAACTGGATTAAATCTATTTTGATAGATTTTCAGATCTGATTTTAAATAAAATTCTGTATAACATAAAATTAGGTCTAACTAGAATTTTATTTTCTATATGTTCATGTGTGTATTTGAAAAGTTTTCTATAAGATCCTAGATCTGAATTATTTTTTTATATGCTGTATAAATTTAGGTTCAGATCTAAAATATTATATGATGATGTGATCTAATTAGATTAGATACTTAATATACATGATATGATCATGTTCATAAAAAGTGCATGCCTGAATTTTTTGTTCATTGCATGGGTAGACGTAATTAAGTTTTAGAAATTAAATTTTTAATCTTAGTAGTCTAGTACTTAAATTAAGATGATCACTAAGCCATTTGGTCATAAGAGGAAGTAGGGATTGAGTCCCTCTCTTATCCATTCAATGGGTTCTCTTATGACGTGTAGGGGTGCCACTGTGATCAAGTATCATAAAGAAGAATAATAAAAAAATTTAAAATTATTTTGATCATAAATATATTTAGATTAGATCTAAAATAATTTATGATTAATTATAATTTTAATAAAATAAATTTAAATATAAAAATTTATTTTATGATCTGAATTGAATGTTGCATATGATGTAATATGTAGAGATCTAAATTTTTTCATGATGCATATGATGTATAGATAAAATTTAGATCAAATTGATGCATGTTTAATGGTTAAACTAAGATCTAAAAATTAAATTTTAAGATCTAAAAATTATATGATATATGATATATGCTTCACTTGAAATCCTAGTAGAATAGTTCAACAAATTGAAATACATATTTCACACACTTAATTTAGAATTAAGTGATCTAGATTTGAGAATTGAAGATATTAAGACACCTCATAAATTGATGAAAAATGGGTTAGCACGAATTAAGTCTTCTAACTGGGATAGACCTAGGGCTAGAAATAAAATGGATCAATTAAAAAAATTAATTAAATCAAATCAAGAGTTGAGTTAGATTAGTTCATACTTTTGACCATACCAAATGGATCTGATTATGGCTCAATGATTTAGTTCGAGTCCTTTAGTTGATCAAATCGAAACTAATCGATAAATTAGTGTCTAAGGTAAGTTTAGCAATATTGCTCGACAATATGATCGATGAATTTTAATTAACAATTTGCTTATTTGACTATTTTGATAGTGTCTAAGGCAAGTCGAGATAGACCCTCCCACCGGCCTCACTTACCTGGCCAATTCGATAGATTATATTTTGATTAGGTCACTAATCGAATCGAGTTGACCCATGCCATTAAGGTAAATCAGTATGACTGATTTAAGTATCTTTAGACCTGACTTATCTCTTGTCCTCTTCATGACTTGGTAAAGTCAGTGAGAGCATTTATGACTTACTAGTTGATCTCTTTTCTTATTCTCAAATCATTACATTAGTTTGACTGATTAAGGTGCCCTTCGACCAGCTTGTCTCTAGTCCAATTTAATGACTTAGTGAAGTCAGTCAGAGGACTTTTAACTACTAGTTGATCTCTTCTCTTTTCTAAAATATATTAATCAAATCCTCTAAATTATTAGGTCCTTCAAATAAAATAGTTATGAGGATAACTAGATCATAGCCTCCCATTAAGTTAAGTGATAATGGATCCATTAGTCTGATAATCATTAGAGGACTAAAGGCCTGATACTTATCTGTTATTGAAATTATCATTCATGATATGATAACTCAGTCATGTCTCTCTAATGGGTGGTTAGGTTGGCTGACCAAAGTCGGACCTAATTATTTGTTAGTTAGATGCACTGAGTATGGTCATGTTAATGGTTGAACCTCACTAGACTTTTCAATAAAGGCCAAAGCCTATTGAAAAGAAATTTGGGGCAAAATCATTTCTAAAAGTTGTTTAAAGAAATAATTGGTTAAGAATCTAACCATAGATACACATGGGTTGGCCGACCAAAGTCGGGCCTATATGCAGTATGTGTGGATTTTAGTACCCCTAAAATAGTGAGAGAACTTTTAGACTAAAGTCCAAGCATTTAGGCTTAATTAATTCATATACTAATAGGTCTTAATATTTTTTTTTAGTTATAGTTAGTCATTTGTCGCTTCCCTCATTGTTGAACAGTGACAAACTTATGGGACCTAATTTCGATAATTGATATCAAAAATTGAAAAGTATTTTAGAGCATGATAGGATCCTATATATGATTATGAATCCTACACCTGAAATACCAGCTCTCAATGCAGATGCGATGGTTAGAGATACTTATCAGAAGTAGCTCAATGATTATACAACAGTATGTTGCATAATAAGAGCTGCTATAATTGACAAATTTAATTATAAATTCACCGATGCTCAACTAAACAAAATCCTTCAAAGTTGAACAAATCCTTTGATACACTGGAGCATTTATCCTCAATATGGCATCGATCCTCTGAGAGAAAAAAGGAAAGGATGGTGCAGAGGTATCATGCTAGGGCTTCTAAGCCCAATCGAAGTCTAAAGCAAACCAGAGTTAGGCAGAATACTTTTTTTGCAAAAAGCTGGGATACTGAAAGAGGAATTGTCCTCTATATATAGCTTCCCTTGATCTAAATAGTCCAAGAAAGAAAAATCAGCAAGAGGTTGCTGGACAAGGTACTTATATGATAATACCTTATAATTTTTCTATCTGTGACACTATTACTTAGATATTGAATACTGAAAGTCTGATTCATATCTATAATTCATTGCAGAAACTTCAGGTTAGTAGAAAATTTGAGAAGAATGAATGATTTCTGAATGTTGGAGATAGAAGAGCTGCTCCAGTTCTAGCTATAGAAAAAGTTCAGCTTACTCTCAATTCAATTGTCATTGTTTTAGATGATTGTCATTATTATCCATGTTTCCTTGTGACTGTAATCTTTATAGGCCTTTTGGCCAAAGAGGATTATAGCTTCTCAATAAAGAAAGATTTTTGTGATATCATTATGAATGGTGTCACAATAATGCATAGACAATTGAAACATGACATCTATATTTTATCACAGCCTATTAGTATAATGTACACATTGAACAAGCACCTTAGATAGATAATGTCACGGATGCCTACCTTTGGCATTATAGGCTTGGTCATGTTAATAAAAATAGGATAAATAGGTTAACTAAAGAGAAAATCCTCGACATCAATGATTGTGAATTATTATCGACCTGTGAGTCCTATCTTCTTAGAAAGATGACTAAGTCATCCTTTACTAGAAAGGGTGAATGAGCCAATGATGTTCTAGACCTAGTACATAGTGATGTCTGTAGACCTATGAACAGAGGCACCAAAGGAGGGTATTACTATTTTATTATATTTACTAATGATCTATCGAGGTATGGGTATATCTACCTTATGAAGCACCAGTTTGAAGCATTTGAAATATTCAAATGATTCTATAATGAGGTAGAGAAATAATCTGAGAAGAGTATTAAAACTCTTTGATCTGACTGAGGAGGTGAATATCTTTCTAATGAGTTTCTGATATATCTAGGAGAGAATAAGATCTCTCACAATGGATCCCTCTTGGAACACCACAACATAACGAAATGTCTGAGAGAAGAAATCAAACTCTGTTAGACATGGTTTGGTCCATGATGGGGTTTGTGAGTTTGTCGATCTCTTTTTGGGATTATGCTCTTAAGATTGCTTGTCACATTCTGAACAAGGTTCCAAGCAAGTCAATCGCAAAAACACCATATGAGACGTGGACTGGGTGTAGGTTGACACTCTCTTACCTTAGGATTTTGGATTGTCCGATTTATGTCAAGCATTTGCAGATCAATAAGTTTGAACCTCAATTTGATAAGTGTTATTTTTTGGATATCCAAAAGAAACTAAGGAGTATTACTTCTATCTTGCTGAAGAACAAAAGGTGTTCATCAGCAATAAGGCATTCTTTTTAGAAAAAGAGTTCCTTAGTGAAGGAACTGATGTCTCTAAAGTTGAACTTGATGAAGTTCGATGGGTAGAAGAACTGACACAATCTAGTAAAAATATAGGACCAAATTTGATTAGATCAAATCTAGAGCCCATTATTGAGGCATCTTTGAGGAGTCCGTTAGAGTACCATGTTAGCTGGACAGATACTATAGTTTCTTGATCCAGAATGTTGATTCTGTTGAATTAGATGAGAACGATGAAGATCCGATCACATATATAGATGCCATGCAAAGGTTCGACTCTGAGAAATGGCTTGAGGCCATCAAATCTGAGATGGAGTCTATGGAGATCAATAGTGTATGGATACTAGTTGATCCACTCGAAGAGATAAAACTCATAGGGTGTAAATGGATATTCAAAAGAAAAAAGAATGCAGATGAAAAATTGGAGACCTATAAAGCCTGTTTAGTTGCCAAGGGATATCGTTAACATTTTGATATTGACTATGATGAGATATTTTCTCCTGTGGCAGTACTCATGTCCATCCGAATTATGCTTGCAATAGCGGCACATTTTTATTATGAGATTTGATAAATAGATGTTAAAATTGCTTTTCTTAATGGGCAGTTAGAAGAAGAGGTATATATGATATAGCCTGAAAGGTTCACATCTACAGATGAATCAAAGATGTGCAAGCTTCAGAGATCCATTTATGGATTGAAGCAGGCATCTCAAAGTTGGAACATGCATTTTTGATAAGATGATCAAAATGCATGGCTTTGTTAGGAACCAAGAAGAATCATGCATTTATAAATGGACTAATGGTTCTGTAGCCATCTTTCTTGTACTGTATGTGGATGATATATTGTTAATGGAGAATAACGTTCCTACTTTATAAAGTGCAAAGCTTTGACTGTCTTCACAGTTCTCCATGAAGAATTTGGAAGAAGCATCCTACATCCTAGGAATAAAGATCTATAGGGATAGATCTAAAAGGCTGTTTGGATTATCTCAATCCACATACATAGATACCGTACTAAAATAGTTCAGCATAGAGAATTTTAAGAAAGACTATCTTTCAATAGGCCATGAAATTACTTTTTCTAAGAAGGATTGTCTGACAACTCCTCAAGAAAGAGAGCGTATGAGTAGAATCTCATATGCTTCGACAATGGGATCTATCATGTACGCTATGATATGTATGAGACCGGATGTGGCATACTCATTAGGGATAGTGAGTAGGTACCAATCTAATATGGGTGAAAATCATTGGAAGATTGTAAAGATAATCCTTAAGTATTTAAAAAATACTAAGGACCAATGGCTTATCTTTGGAGACACTGACTTGAAACTTGTAGGATATACTGATTTCAGCTTTCAGTCAGATCATGATGATATCAAAAATATGTCAGACTTGTATTTATCTTAAATGAAGGAGTGATCTACTAAAAAAATTTCAAACAGCATACCGTAGTCGATTCAGTATGCGAGGTAGAGTACATTACAGCATCTAATGGTCCTTCATCAGCGAGCTTGGAGTGGCATCCTCCCTTGATGTGTTGGAATTTTATGAAGGGGCATGCATGTATGTTTCAATTTTTTTTCTAAATAATACATTAAAATAGAAGATTAAATTTTTTTTAATCTTAATCATGCATGCATAAAATATAGAACACAAAGATCTACTTCATATGCTGAACTTGAATACATGCTGAATTTTATGCTGAAATTGAATATGTGATTGAATCACATACCTTTTTTGTAATTTCTTTCTTTGAATCTAGATTTGAAAGAGAGTAGGTTCTCTCTTAGCTATGTAAGTGCTCAACCTCCATAGGTATCCACTCAGGATCAGCTTAGAATAGCCCTCTTTGATGTTGATCTTTTTTCTCTAAGAACTATCACCCTGCAAATCTGAATGAAGTCTGGATCGTGATCAACTCTTTAATCTTTTTCATGATTTTTTCTTTTTTTCTTCTCTTGCTCTTCTTTCCTTGATTATGAAGCAATCAAGACCTGAAAATCAGTAAGGGGATGCCCAAGCTCCTCTTGGGCATGGAGATGTGGGATGCCCAACACCTTTGAGCGTTGGAACCTTAAGGGAGAAGAGAGAGAGAAGAGGAAAGGGGTATGGGGAGCACTTATGGGAGGCGTGGGTTGCTGAAAATCAGATCTAAGGAGCCTTAAGGAAGGCCCCTTTAAATAGACAAAAGGTTTGAATCCTATTCGAAAATAAATAAACTCTTAATATAAGTCTTACTTGCATTAGGAATCCTTATTTCCTTAGTTATTTGACCCTCTTTAGGAGATCCATTAGGCACTAACTATTGGATCCTTTGTACCCACTTTTGCATATGCCACATGGCATTTATGGGACACTCCAATCTGGTCCTACATGCCATCTTATAGGTGGGCACACTCAACTTGATCAAATCAAGTGGTGCCCCATCCAAACAATCAAGGAAATTAATTAAAGATTTGATCCCTTAATCCATATGATCCAAAATCCTAGGCACCCAATAATTGGAGCTCAATGAATTTAGTTCATTAAGATTATTAGTAGATAATTAACTTAAACTAATCTTATCAAATAAATAATTCAAGTGCAAAGAGAAAATTAGGTTCAACCATGTGCTAGTAAGGTTATCCTGAACCCAATAGAGATTCTCTAAACTCAATTGAGACTTCATAAGCCTAATTGCTTATGCTAGATCTAATCTCTTTGTTGTATAATCCCATAAGTTTAATTCTATCTGATAGTGAGATATATAATGATCTCTATCAAAGTATCATCGAAACTCTTTTCAATGGATCGAAATAATTTCACTCTAACTCATCAAGGATTATCGATCCTGAGCAATGCTAATGAGCTCTCACAATCTACCAATGACACCTAGCAATATGTAGTGGCAATCCAGTAGAATCAAAAAAGAATCTCAAGGAATAGTTAACATGTGATTTAGTCTCTTTATCATGAGTTCCGACTAGATGGCAGGTCATGGATAAATCGTCAAACCTCATCATTAGTCATATGATAGATTTGATTAGCTCAAGTCCAATTGTGATCCTCATAAAAAAATTTTTCATCAATCACGTTGCTATGGCCATAGACTCTCGGACCTAGGCTCTCAAATTCTATAGGACTACTCCTCTTTATCAAGTCGATAGATTTTATCTAGATGTACACTCTACTCCTATAGTAGATTAACTGTCACCAACATCCACTATAAAGTCCCAATGAGATCATATTTATGTGTCAATCAAACTTCAGTAGTCTCACTACGAGCAGTCGTATCATCGTAGGTCAAAGGATCATTCACACAACTACAGCATCGAGACAATCACTGATAATCGAGTAAAAATTCAAGTGATCTCTCATATGATCACGTTCAGTACTAGTTGTTCTCTAACAACTATCCACATTCGTCGTTCAGTGTCTCTAAACTATAGATCAGAGACTCATCTATCTCCAAAAAAATGATCTGTGTGCTAATCTATTTGGATCGATCATCATCCTCATAGTGATACTATGATCGAGAGCATTTAGAAATTAATTATACATACCTTCAATTCTCAATACCTTGAGAATATGTATCAAAGTATTAATTTCATGGACGATTTAAGGACACATCAATCTTAAATAAAAATAAAACTTGTCCATTTATTGATCAAATCAATGTATTAAGTATAAAATTATGCCATAGAAGTATTACAATATGTCAGCCAAATTAGCTTCTAGGATATACATTTAACAATCTCCCACTTAAACTAAAGCCAAAGTCCCATCTTTTCAAGGTGGACTTCCATCTTTGATTGGCTCAATTGCTTTGTCAACGAGTCTGTCGTATTGTTCGTGAAATCTACTCTTCGTACCTCAATATATTTTTTTTGAAGGTAGTCATGTATAATATGGAACCACTGCTCGATGTGCTTTAATTTCAGATGAGACCTCGGCTCCTTAGCAAGTGCTATGGCTCCATTGTTGTCGCAATAAAATGGTATGATATCTGATGTCATAATCCCAAGCTTCACGATGAACTTCTTGAACTAGAAGACTTTCTTTGCAGCATTCGAAGCAGCGACATATTTAACTTTTATGGTTGAATCTGCTATGATGGATTGCTTGAAACTCTTCCAGCTGATTGCACCACCATTGCATGCGAACACATATCCTGATATAGACTTTCTATCATCAGGATCAGACATGAAGTCTGAATCAGTATACCCCTCGACTCGCAACTCAGAACCTCTTCTAAAGATCAAGAACAAATCTTTAGTTCTTCTCAAGTACTTAAAGATGTTCTTCACAGCTATCCAGTGCTCCTCATCTAAATTTTACTGATACCTGTTCATATCACTCATAGTAAGGATAATATCAGGTTGAGTATACAGCATGACATACATGAAGCTCTCTATGGTCAAGACATAAGAAATCCTACTCATACGCTGTATTTTCTCAGATGTGGTCGGACACATCATCTTGGAAAGACTTATGCCATGCCTAAGAGATAAGAGTCTTCTTTTAGAGTTTTTCATGCTGAACCTCTTCAGCACTTTCTCTATGTACAGCTTTTGTGACAGGCCTAGCATCCTCTTAGATCTATCCCTATAGACTTTTATTCCAAGAATATAGGATGCTTCTCCTAGGTTTTTCATTAAGAATTTCTTGAACAACCATCTTTTGATCGAGGTCAGCATAGAAATATCATTTTCAATGAAGAGAATATCATCCACGTACAATATGAGAAATATTATTGCACTCCCATTGACCCCCTTGTATACACAAGGTTCCTCTTCGTTCTTAACGAAATCAAATGATTTGATCGCTTCATCAAAATGAAGATTCCAACCTCGAGAAGCTTACTTTAATCTGTATATGGATCTTTGTAGCTTGCAGACTCGATGATCACCATCACCTAATATGAATCCAAAAACTACTCCATACAGATATCTTCCTCAAGATATCCATTCAGAAAAGTAGTTTTCATATCCATCTGTTAGATTTCATAATTATAATAAGCTGTAACAGCAAGAAGAGTGTGGATGGATTTCAACATGGCTACGGGTGAGAAGATTTTCTGATAGTCAATGCCCTCGCACTGACTATAACCTTTTGCCACAAGCCTAGCTTTATAGGTCATTACCTTACCATCGGTACTTATTTTTCTTTTGTAGATCCATTTACACCCAATGGATACTATACCTTCGGGTGGATCTACTAAAGTTCATATTTGGATTTAGTGCATCAAGTCAATCTCTGACTTCATTATATCTAACCATTTATCAGAATTAATGTCAGACATCACCTTGTCAAAAGTATTAGGATCATCGCCATGATCCTTATCTCTCATAATGAATATTTTCTTTATTTTTTTCATAAGCATACCCATGTACCTTTCAAGAGGTCGAGATATACTGCTAAATCTATGAGGTGATAGAGGAATATCAACTACTGGCTCATAAATAATGGGTTCTTGAGGATCTATAGTTCTTTGCTCTTCAAAGACCTTCTCTTCAAGCTCAACTAACCTCCCACTGTCACCATTCTGGATAAACTATTTTTTTAGAAATATGGCATTCTAACTCACAATCATATTGTAATCTTGTGAAAAGTAGAAGTAGTATCCCATTGATTTTTTTAGATATCCTATAAAATGAGCTATCACGGATCTATTTTCTAATTTATCAGCCATCTATCTCTTGACATAGGTCAGACATCTTCAAGTCTTAAGATAATCTAGAATCGACTTTTTATCGTGCCATATCTCATATGGTGTGGTAGGAACAGATTTTGATGGAATCCTATTCCATAAATGAATTACAGTTAACTAGGCATGTCTCCAAAGATATAAGGGTAAATCAGTAAAGCTCATCATGGACCTGACCATATCTAATAGAGTCCTATTTCTCCTTTCGGATATCCCATTGAGCTGAGGTGTTTCAAGAAGAGTCCATTGAGAGACTATACCATTGTCCTTAAGATATCTTAAAAATTTTTGATTAAGGTATTCATCTCCTCGATCAGATCGAAGAATCTTAATGGATTTGCTTGTTTATTTTTCTACTTTATTTTTGAATTTTTTAAACTTTTTGAAAAGACTTCAGATTTGTGTTTCATCACATGCACATACTCATATCATGACAGATCATTGATAAAGCTAATGAAGTAGCTATAACCACCTCTGACCTGCACATCAAATGACCTACACACATCGGTGTGTACCAGTGTAAACAACTCAGTGACTCTTTTCTCATGTCCTATAAAGGGTAATGTTGGTGCAAAAATCCGCTCGCGCCAGAGAAGCTGGAGTCGGGGAAGCCGCGGTCGCTGCCGGGACCTGCAAGGGAAGTCTAAACCGGAGGTGGGGTTGCTCCGGCAAGACCCTCCGACGCTCAAGTCAGTTTTCTGCCTCAACAAGAATGGAGTGCTCGAACGGAGAATTTAGCAGAGTTTTGAGATAAGGAAGAATGAGCTTAAAGGATAACATATCTGGGTCTCCTTTTTATAGGCGGAGGAGGCAAGGGATTGATGGCGACGTTTGTAACCACCTGGTAGTGGGCCGCCCATGGTCAGAGGAATTGATTGCGAAAGATAGTGGGGTAGACCCGTGGCTATCGCCATAGCCTGCCACGTAGGGCCTGTTGCAGGTAGTGGGGCGGCGTCCGTCGCCGCTAGTTGTCAGCGAGTAGTGGGATCATGCAGCACCCGCCGCAGGGAGCGGAGCAGAATCGTGGCCGTTGGTACAGCCTGTCAGAGAGTAGTGGGTCCACAGCAGGGGGGGTGGAGCCGCGCGGGATCCGCTACAGGAAGCGGAACAGGATCACGGCTGTTATTGTTATCTGCCAAGGGACGCGAATCTGTTGATCGAGGCTCGGCAGTGGTCGGAGTTCGGCTTCAGTAGCTGATACTGAGGTCGGAGCTTGGCTCCCGTAAGAGTCCGGACGGAGCCACCCTGCTGCTGATGGCGGAGCCCGACTCCCGTAGGAGTCCGAACGGAGCCGTTCTGCTGTCGATGGAGGAGCCCGGCTCCCGTAGGAGTCCGGGCGGAGCCGTTCTGCCGTCGATGGAGGAGCCCGGCTCCCGTAGGAGTCCGGGCGGAGCCGTTCTGCTGTCGATGGAGGAGCCCAGCTCTCCCGTAAGAGTCCGGACGGAGCCGCCCTGCTGCTGATGGCGGAGCCCGGCTCCCGTAGGAGTCCGGGCGGAGCCGTTCTGCTGTCGATGGAGGAGCCCGACTCCCGTAGGAGTCCGGGCGGAGCCGTTCTGCCGTCGATGGAGGAGCCCGGCTCCCATAGGAGTCTGGGCGGAGCCGTTCTGCTGTCGATGGAGGAGCCTGGCTCTCTCGTAAGAGTCCGGACGGAGCCGCCCTGCTGCTGATGGCGGAGCCCGGCTCCCGTAGGAGTCCGAGCGGAGCCGTTCTGCTGTCGATGGAGGAGCTCGGCTCCCGTAGGAGTCTGGGCGGAGCCGTTCTGCCATCGATGGAGGAGCCCGGCTCCCGTAGGAGTCCGGGCGGGACCGTTCTGCCGTCGATGGTGGAGCCCGGCTCCCCTAGGAGTTCGGGCGGAGCCGTTCTGCTGTCGATGGAGGAGCCCGGCTCCCGTAGGAGTCCGGGCGGAGCCGTTCTGCTGTCGATGGAGGAGCCCGGCTCCCGTAGGAGTCCGGGCGGAGCCGTTCTGCTATCGATTTTGGCTGCGGGTATTTTATACCCAACACCAGTCCCCCTACTTCTGAGTTTGAATTTCAAGCGAAGGAAGTACACAGAGAGAGATGTGCGCAGTCAAAATTGCCCCTTCGAACCTTGCGCACTGTCGTCCCCATTTAATGCATGCACGTCAGAGTCCGTTTTTCGGTGAAGGTGACTTGAAAAGTCTTTTCGGAACCCCCGTTGAAACGCGATCTCAAGCGTCGCTTTGCGAGAATTTGCGAGCGGTCAACCTTCGATGGCGGTGAAGGGGATAAGTGCGCCACGTGGCACACACCAGTTGGCCCAGGAATACCCGCCGTCATAACTGCGTCAGGATCCATCGGCTATTTAAACCCCTCGGTTCCTTCGTGATTTCAATCCTGTTGCTATTCTTTCATCTGAGAGTCTTGCTTCTCTCGCCCCAGTCCCTGTCTTCTTCCCTCACCATGTTCTCTACTCGTGGGGCTGTTCTTGAGGGAACCTTTAGGGTTTGGAGAAAGGTGAGGAGGAGAATGGCGGCCGGTGAGAATCTTCGTCGTGCCAAAGGGAGCTCAAGGAAGAATTCCTTCAACAACAGGGGTTTAATAATGGGGGCTGTCGGTGAAGCTATTCTGCCCGCGAATCTCGGGGCAGCAAGGCGGGGTGATACCGGTCAAGAGGGCAGAATAGACGTCATAAGCCATGACGGGATCCTTGACGCCGTCAGGGCCGAGAGACCAGAGGCGGTCGGCGTCGACGGTGGGGCAGTAGAACTTGTTGCGGGGATGGTGGAAGTAACGCATGCCGACCTTGCCGGAGCGTCTCGGGTGGCGGCCGTCGTGGTGCATTCAGAGATGAGGCATATCTCTGGTGTCCCAACCACTCCTGAAGTGGCTACGGTTCTTCTTGAAACAGGTCTTCGCTACTACCGCCGTTACCCTCACCGCTTCTGGAGATCTATCCCACCCCTTTCCCGCTAAGGTTGGGACTTCGGGGACAGAATGAGGCAAGATGGGGCGAGAGCTGTTACACGCACTGGAGAATGTGACTGGGAAGGATAGAGACGGAGTTCGTAGCTCGGAGCGGTCTCTGGTTCGTCCTTCCCGAACCGTGCTCGCGATATTTGGGATGACGTGTATCTTCTTTTTTCCTGACCCACCGGGTCCTGTAACGTGTACTTCTGTTAAACGAAAAAGTGATTTCAGTACCTTGTTTGCATCTTGTGTTAAATAGCTGTCTGCCGAACTTCTTCGTTTTCCTTTCCTTCTCTTTGTCTGTGTTACGTCGTTCCCAGGTCGTCGGCGACCTTTTCAGTTCATGTGGGGTCATCATTCGCCGAGCTTCTTTTCGGCTTTTATGTCGTTCGGAGATATCCACTTGTCAGGTTTGCTTGGATTTTTCTCCGCTGAAGTCGGAGCTAAGTTCGGCTCCCTTGATAGTCCGAACGGAGAAGCCCTCCGGAAGTTGGAGTAGCTCGGTCCTCGTAAGAGTCAGGGCAAAGTTTTTCTGCAACAAAAGTCATAAGTAAAGCCCGGCTTCCGTAGAAGTCCGGGCGAAGTTGTCCTGCAGCTGATGTTGGCGGCGGAGCCCGGCTCCCGTAGGAGTCCGGATGAAGTCTTCTTTGGCGTAGGGACCCGGCTCCCATAGGAGTCCGGGTGAAGTCTTTTTTACGGCGAAACCCGGCTCCCGTAGGAGTCCGGGTGAAGTCTTCTTTGGCGTAGGGACCCGGCTCCCGTAGGAGTCCGGGTGAAGTCTTTTTTGCGGTGGAACCCGGCTCCCGTAGGAGTCCGGGTGAAGTCTTCTTTGGCGTAGGGACCCGGCTCCCGTAGGAGTCCGGGCTTTCCACTTTGCTCATGTCAGGATGAGGTTCTCCTCCTGTTCCTGACAGGGCTGCGGGGGCACATTCGGGCGTTGCGAGGCCTCTCCCCCCATCCGGTCTAAAAGAACCGGACCTTCGACTTTGCTCGAGTTAGGGCGAGGTTCTCCTCCTGTCCCTAACAGGGCTGTGGGGGCAAATATGGGCGTTGCGAGGCCTCTCCCCCCATCCGGTCTAAAAGAACCGGGCCTTCGACTTTGCTCAAGTTAGGGCGAGGTTCTCCTCCTGTCCCTAACAGGGCTGTGGGGGCACATATGGGCGTTGCGAGGCCTCTCCCCCCATCCGGTCTAAAAGAACCGGGCCTTCGACTTTGCTCAAGTTAGGGCGAGGTTCTCCACCTGTCCCTAACAGGGCTATGGGGGCACATATGGGCGTTGCGAGGCCTCTCCCCCCATCCGGTCTAAAAGAATCGGGCCTTCGACTTTGCTCAAGTTAGGGCGAGGTTCTCCTCCTGTCCCTAATAGGGCTGTGGGGGCACATATGGCCGTTGCAAGGCCTCTCCCCCCATCCGGTCTAAAAGAATCGGGCCTTCGACTTTGCTCAAGTTAGGGCGAGGTTCTCCTCCTGTCCCTAACAGGGCTGTAGGGGCACATATGGGCGTTGCAAGGCCTCTCCCCCCATCCGGTCTAAAAGAACCGGGCCTTCGACTTTGCTCAAGTTAGGGCGAGGTTCTCCTCCTGTCCCTAATAGGGCTATGGGGGCACATATGGGCGTTGCAAGGCCTCTCCCCCCATCCGGTCTAAAAGAACCGGGCCTTCGACTTTTATAAGATTGCCCTCTCATTTTTGATACCGTCTGCTTGAATTGTCCCAAGACAAATGGGCACGCATTTTTTGATTAGGACGAAATTACTGGTAGTACATCCGTAAGTTTTCTGAGCTCCAAGGTCGTGGGAGGTCGGCTCCTCCGAGCTCCTTAAGATAATAAGTTCCAGGTCGGACTACTTCTTTGACCTCATAAGGTCCCTCCCAGTTTGGGGCGAGCTTCCCCTGGCCCTGTGGTTGTGAGACAGCAGCTCGCTGGAGCACTAGATCCCCTGCTTTGAATGCCTTATTCTTGACTCGGGCGTTGTAATATCGGGCAACTTTCTGTCTGTAGGCTGCCATTCGAACCTGAGCAATCTCCCGCCTTTCTTCCAGTAGGTCGAGGTTGGCTCTGAGACTTTGCACGTTTTGGGGTTCGTCGAATGCCATGACTCGTGCCGATGGGAGTTTAAGCTCGATCGGGATGACGGCTTCCATACCAAAGGTTAAAGCAAAGGGAGTCTCTCCTGTAGGCAACCTCTGGGTGGTCTGATAAGCCCATAGCACATGATAAAGTTCGTCTGCCCAAGTTCCTTTTGCTTTTTCGAGCCTGGTCTTAATCCCCTGCAAAAGGGTTCTGTTTGTTACCTCGGCTTCGCCGTTCGCCTGGGGATGGGCCATTGATGTGAATTTGTGGGAGATGTTTAGGTCTTCACAGAATTCAGCAAATCTGGCTCCCGCGAATTGCCGTCCATTATTAGTGATGAGGGTTCTAGGCAAACCGAACCTGCACACGATCGATTTCCAGATGAAATCCTGCACTTTCGCTTCTATGATTTTGGCTAGCGGCTCAGCCTCGACCCATTCGGTGAAGTAGTCGATTGCTATGAGGAGGAATTTCCTTTGACCAGACGCCATGGGAAAGGGGCCAAGAATATCCATCCCCCACTGCGCAAAAGGCCATGGGGCACTCAAGGGTGTAAGCTCGGTAGCAGGTTGTCTCTGGACGTTGGTGTATCTCTGGCATCTATCACACTTTTTGACATATTCGATTGAATCACGATGCATTGTTGGCCAGTAATACCCTTGGCGGAGTAGCTTGTGGGATAGAGACCTGGCACCTAAATGGCTTCCGCAAGCTCCCTCGTGTACTTCCCATAAAGCGTAGTCAGCTTCTGAGGGTCGGAGGCATCTCAAGAGAGGCAAGGAGTACGATCTTTTATACAATTTGCCCTCATAGAGGATGTACCGGGAGGCTTGATTTCGGAGTTTTCGAGCTTCTTTCGCATCCTGGGGGAGAATCCCGTCTCTAAGATAGGTTATTAGCGGGTCGACCCAGCTGTGCTCGTGGTCGATCTCCATTACGAGTCGCGGTTCTTTCATACTCGGATGTTTTAAAACTTCAAAGAGGACGCCTTTTGGCAATTCGGCCAGAGCCGATGTCGCCAGTTTGGAGAGAAGATCGGCTCTGGTGTTTTCCGTCCTTGGAATTTGTCTGATGTCGAAATTGCCAAAGGCAGGGATGAACTCCTTCACCTTCTCAAGATATTTGGCCATACTGTCCTCCCGCGCTTCAAAGCTCCCGCTGACTTGCCCCACCACAAGTTGGGAATCGCTGTGCACCCGGAGTTGACCTATTCCGAGCTCCCTGGCGATCCTCAATCCTGCGATCAGAGCTTCATACTCCGCTCCATTGTTTGTTGCAGGAAATTCGAAACGCAGAGCGTACTCCGCAATGACTCCCTCCGGGCTGGTCAAGATCAGGCCTGCACCCGTGCCTGCCATGTTGGACGATCCGTCCACATGGAGGGTCCAAAAGCTATCGGAGGAACTGGCTTCTTCGTCGGGGGAGTTCGGTTGAGTCCTCAGGTCGTCAATTTTGTTTTGCTCAGGTTCGGCCTCCTCGGGGATGGTGCATTCTACTATGAAATCCGCCAACACTTGGGCTTTTATCGCCGGTCTAGGTTTGTAGTTGATATCGAATTCTGTGAGCTCGATGGCCCATTTCGCCATTCTCCCGGAGATATCAGCTCGGTGCAAAACCGCCTTGATCGGTTGGTCGGTGAGTAACGTCACCGTGTGCCCTTGAAAGTAAGGCCGGAGTCTCCGAGCTGCAATCAACAAGGCGTAGGTCAGTTTTTCTAATTTAGTATACCTGGTCTCGGCGTCCCTCAATACGTGACTAATGTAGTAGACCGATCGCTGGACTTTCATTTCCTCTTTAACAAGGACAGCTGCAAGGGCTGTGGGAGAGACTGCCAGGTACAAAAATAATTCCTCCTTGGGCTCGGGCTTCGCCAGCAGCGGGGGCGAGCTAAGGTAGCTTTTTAATTCTTCGAATGCCTGTTGGCATTCAGAGGTCCAACAGAAGTTCTTCGGCTGCTTGAGGGTTTGAAAGAAGGGCAGACATCGTTCGGCCGACCTAGCGACAAAGCGATTAAGAGCCGCAACTCTTCCCGTGAGGCACTAAACTTCCTTGATCGATCTTGGGGCAGTCATATTTTGGATGGCGCGAATTTTCTCCGGATTGGCCTCGATCCCGTGCCCCGATACCATGAAGCCCAGGAACTTTCCTAAGGTTACCCCAAAGGCGCATTTGGTCGGGTTCAGCTTCATTCTGTACTTTCGAAGAGCGCCAAAGGTTTCCTCGAGGTCAGCGACATGATTTCCGGAAGACCTGCTTTTCACGAGCATATCGTCCACATAAACCTCCATGTTTCGGCCGATCTGCTCCTTGAAGATCTTGTTCACCAGTCGTTGATAGGTTGCACCCGCGTTCTTGAGGCCGAACGGCATAACCCTGTAGCAGTAAAGGCCGCGATTAGTGATAAAAGCAGTCTTCTCTTTATCTTCCGATGCCATTCTAATCTGGTTATAGCCGGAGAATGCGTCCATGAAAGTGAGAAGCTCATGGCCCGAGGTAGCGTCCACCAGTTGGTCGATCCTGGGAAGGGGGTAGCTGTCTTTTAGGCAAGCTTTATTCAGCTTTTTGAAGTCGATACACATCCTCCACTTGCCGTTTGCTTTTTTGACCAAGACAACATTGGAGATCCACTCAGGATAATTGACCTCCTTGATGAATCCGGCCTTGAGAAGTTTATCCACTTCCTCGGCTATCGCCTTCTGCCTCTCCGGGGCATGACTCCGGATCTTTTCTTTTGTTGGCCGATGTTTAGGGTCGACCGCCAGATGATGTTCCATGACTTCTGTCTCAATCCCCGGTATATCCACCGGGACCCATGCGAAAACGTCCGCATTCCATCGGAGGAAATCCACGAGATGCGTCCGCACCTCCTCCTCCAGGCTGGAGCCGATTAACACCACATGCTCCGCGTTCCCGTCATTCAAAGGAATTGCTATTAGGTCCTCGATCGGACCGCCCCTCTCTTCCGTGAGGTCATCGCGCGCATCCAACCCGTCGACTGGACAGAGGTCCGCTTGATCGCTTCTTTGCAAGGCAATATTGTAGCAGTGCCTGGCCAGCGCTTGGTCTCCCCAGACTTCTCCGATCCCCTTGTCGGTGGGGAACTTCAATTTCAAATGGTAGGTTGAAACAACGGCTCTGAGGGCATTGAGGCCGGGTCGGCCAAGAATTGCATTGTAGGCAGATGGTGCCTTTACCACCAGGAAATTCACCTGGGCTCTGGACTGTTTTGGATGCTGACCCGCGGTCACAGTTAGAGCTATCATCCCTTCCGTCGGAACAGCGTCACCAGTAAACCCTATCAAGGGGGAGCACATCGGCCTTAGATGACCGCCAAGAGTGGCCATTCTCGAAAAGGCACTGTAGAATAAGATGTCGGCCGAACTTCCATTGTCGACGAGAATGCGACGGACGTCATAATTTGCTATGTTCAAGGAAACTACGACCGCGTCGTTATGAGGGAATCGGACTCCCTGGGCGTCTTCTTCAGTGAAGGCTATGGGCTCTTCAACTTTTTGCCGCTTGAGGGGTGCAGCTGATGTGCTGATTGCCTCCGACCGGGATTCCCCCGAGATGACGTTGACGGGATCCGACGAAGACTGGTCATCCGGCCACCCTTTATCAGCAACCATAGCCGGAGGTAGTTGTGCAGAAACCTCGCGAGAGGGCATCGGATGGGGAAAAGAGGATTGGATGCCGGAAAAGACGGCTGGGAGTGGGTCCGTTGAGCGCTCCTTCAAGAACAAGGGTGCTGCGAAGACACAGCCCTTCCTCTAGCGCCAATCCTGTTGGTGCAAAAATCCGTTCGCGTCGGAGAAGCTAGAGTCGGGGAAGCCGCGGTCGCCGCCGGGACCTGCAAGAGAAGTCTAAACCGGAGGTGGGGTTGCTCCGGCAAGACCCTCCGACGCTCAAGTCAGTTTTCTGCCTCAACAAGAATGGAGTGCTCGAACGGAGAATTTAGCAGAGTTTTGAGATAAGGAAGAATGAGCTTAAAGGATAACATATCTGGGTCTCCTTTTTATAGGCGGAGGAGGCAAGGGATTGATGGTGACGTTTGTAACCGCCTGGTAGTGGGCTGCCCATGGTCAGAGGAATTGATTGTGAAAGATAATGGAGTAGACACGTGGTCATCACCTCGACCCGCCACGTGGAATCTGTTATGAGGGGTGGAGCAGCGTCCGTTGTCAGCGGACAGGAGAATCGCATGGTATCCATCGCAGGAGGTGGAGCAGGTTCGTGGCCATCACTGTGGCCTGCCAGGGGATAGTGGAGCTGTGCGGAGTCCGCCACAGGAAGTGGAGCAGGGCGGCTGTGGTTACTGCGGCCTGTCAGGGAATGATGATACTGCGCGGGATCCGCTACAGGAAGCGGAACAGGATCATGGCTGTTATTGTTATCTGCCAAGGGATGCGAATCTGTTGATCGAGGCTCGGCAGTGGTCGGAGTTCGGCTTCAGTAGCTGATACTGAGGTCGGAGCTTGGCTCCCGTAAGAGTCCGGACAGAGCCGCCCTGCTGCTGATGGCGGAGCCCGGCTCCGGTAGGAGTCCGGGCGGAGCCGTTCTGCTGTCGATGGAGGAGCCCGGCTCCCGTAGGAGTCCGGGCGGAGCCGTTCTGCCATCGATGGAGGAGCCCGGCTCCCGTAGGAGTCCGGGCGGAGCCGTTCTGCTGTCGATGGAGGAGCCCGGCTCTCCCGTAAGAGTCCGGACGGAGCCGCCCTGCTGCTGATGGCGGAGCCCGGCTCCCGTAGGAGTCCGGGCGGAGCCGTTCTGCTGTCGATGGAGGAGCCCGGCTCCCGTAGGAGTCCGGGCGGAGCCGTTCTGCCGTCGATGGAGGAGCCCGGCTCCCGTAGGAGTCCGGGCGGAGCCGTTCTGCTATCGATGGAGGAGCCCGGCTCTCCCGTAAGAGTCCGGACGGAGCCGCCCCGCTGCTGATGGCGGAGCCCGGCTCCTGTAGGAGTCCGGGCGGAGCCGTTCTGCTGTCGATGGAGGAGCCCGGCTCCCGTAGGAGTCCGGGCGGAGCCGTTCTGCTGTCGATGGAGGAGCCCGGCTCCCGTAGGAGTCCGGGCGGGGCCGTTCTGCCGTCGATGGTGGAGCCCGGCTCCCGTAGGAGTCCGGGCGGAGCCGTTCTGCTGTCGATGGAGGAGCCCGGCTCCCGTAGGAGTCCGGGCGGAGCCGTTCTGCTGTCGATGGAGGAGCCCGGCTCCCGTAGGAGTCCGGGCGGAGTCGTTCTGCTGTCGATTTCGGCTGCGGGTATTTTATACCCAACAGGTAACTTGATCATTTTTTTTCGAAGATAAGATTCACAAACTAGATATGACTTTGAATCAAAAAAGCCAAGAATCCCATCCCTTTTCAATTTGTTTATCATGTTTTCTCCAATATGGCCTAGTCTATGATATCACAAGTACTTTTGGTTAATTTTATCTTTGGATCTTTTTTATCTTACAGTGCTCACTATTTGCTCATTTAAATTTACATTCACATCAACATGCAAGTGATAAAAACTATCAATTAAAAGATCATGTGCAATCAATTTATTTCATAAATAAATGAAATAAAAATTTTTATTGAAATTAAAATCAAACCATTTTGTGCTAGCAAAAATAAGAAAATCAAATTTCGACTAGTCATAAGAACAAAATAACAGTCTTTCAAATCTAATCTAAATCTTAATGGTAATCGAAGAGAATAAGTCCCAATGACTTCTGCAACAACTTTTGCTCTATTATCAGCTCGAAGGATCATATCATCTTTCCTTAGCCTCCTACTTTTTATTAGACCTTGAATTGAAATACATATATGAGCACTCGAACCAGAGTCTAATATCCAACTAAAAGTAGAAAAAATCGTAAGGTTAGATTCAATTACGAGCATACCTTCTGAAGGTTTATCATCCTTTTTGATTTTTAGGCTCTCCAGGTAGAGTGGACAGCTCCTCCTCCAATGGCCTTCAGCATCACAGTAGAAACACTTTCCTTTTGCTTCAGTATTCTTTGGAATATTTTTTTTTGGCTTGCTCTCTTTCTTCTATTTCTTAGCAGATTTAGTCTTCTTCTTCTAACCAGACTTTCTCTTGGAAGAAGTCTACTCCACAACAAAAATAGTGCCCCTTGAACTCTTCAAGGTTTCCTCAGTAGTGATCAATATATTGACCAATTCGAGTATAGTGCAATCAAGTTTGTTCATATAAAATTTATAATAAATTGACTATATGAACTCTAAGGGATTGAAAGATCAAATTGATTTGTAATTTTTTTTGCATATCAAGCCTGAGCTTCCCAAGCTCCTTGATGTCCATGATCACTGTCATATAGTGCTAATGGACAGACTACCTGTTAAAAAATATGTTCTAAAGTCAATCATCGAGGTTATAGATGATTGTACTTCATATAAGTATATGAATTATAAAATGATAAATGTTATCTAGTAGATTCATCATAAGGAATATATCTTCTAAAATAGAACTCATATGTTATGATAAAGTTCTTAGAACTACTTCAAAAATGATAAAGAATGATTTATCATGTGGTTCTTAAATCCTGCTCATAACCAAATAATACAATTATCACAAGGACGATAATTGTATCGAGTATAGGTCATTATATGCCATATTAGTTGGTTGTCCTCTTAATCGAGATGTGTGGTGATACGAGTATAGCATATGGGTGATATGTAGAAGTATATTTCACTGAGCATGATCACTTTCGGAGCACTCTACTATCAAGGGTTGCTGTGATGGGATATGGGTATATGTGTCCTTCGAACCTGAGGCTGTCTCGGTGACTTGCAAGCAACTCACTATGCTTTAGTGCCGGACTATCCAAATTTTTAATTCGATGACAGAAGATTTTTGGGTATAGTCAAGTACTTGTAAAGTCTGAGTATGAATCAAGATGGGATTGATCGCTCCAAGTAAAATTGGAGATGATGTATCATTATGTTTCAATTCAGTAAAACTTTGGCCAAAGTAGTTCTAGCGAGGAGTCACAGAATTTTTGAGGTTGAGACACAATGTGGACCACTCTTCTTGGTTTGACAGTTTAACCCAAAGTCATCCTTGAGCATTAAGTGTCAAAGGGATGAATTATACGATAACTATATCCATATGGGTTCTAGAGTATTGCTGGACATACAATCAGTCTATTTGGACATCGGATCCCATTGCTAGATAGTTACATCGATTAGTACAAAAATTATTCTTGTACTATCGACTTAAGTTTGAATTTATGGGGTCACACATATAGAAGTACTTATCTAATCAAATGACTGATCAACGATTATGAATCGTTGAAGAGTTTAATTATCAATTTGATTGATGATTAATCCTATGCAAAGGTCGTAATAAATATTTACTGATGATTAATAAATTAAAAAAATAATTAATTAATAATATAATTATTAATTGACTCAATTTGATTGAGCAATGGAGATTGGATTAGATCTAATTGAATTGGATTCAATTAGATTAGATTTGGACTAATTGGATGCAGCCCTATTGAATAACAAGACTTATTCCAATTGATCTCAGGGCTGCATGAATTTGAAATTATCTAAATTCAATATAATTTAATTAATTTTATATAAGCTTAGATTGGATCTAACCCTATGAAATAATAGGCTTGATTGGATCAAGCCCTAATATCAAATGAAGCACCTGATCTCCATTTAGAATCAATCCCTAGATCAATGGAATTTTAATCTAACTAATTACAAATTCAGTTGGGGCCTAATAATGAGGCTAGAATCTAATTAGTTAGTTGGTTATAACTAATTCTTAAGTTAGTTAGGATTGGATCCAAGAATTAGTTAGAATTTGATCAAGATCTTGAATCGTATTTGGAGTAGGACTAAATCCAAACCAAGCCACCCCATGTGATAATTAATTCTCCATGCCTCAAATCCTTTTAACATGAGATCCCACACCCAAAAGAGATGTGTGCCTCCTTATTTCTTTCGTGAGAAAGAAGGGCGTCTCCCCTTCTTTTCTTGTCGCCAAAACAAGGAGGGGGCGTCCAAGAGTTGGACGCCCCAACATCCACATGCCAACCCCTCCTCTCCTTCCCATCTTGGTATATTTTTGAGATCTTTTCTTACTAATTTTTTGGCATCAAAAAGAGGCTTCTCTGCTGGTTATACAGTAGAAAATTGGAGAAGAAAAGTTCTTTCCAATAAGAGAAAGACAAGGAAGAAGATGGGTCTTTTTTCTTGTGCGCATCCTTGAAGAAGGAGTTCTTCTTTCAAATTTTTTTTATTTTTCTTTAAGATAAAAATTAAATTTGATTTGATTTTTAATATATAGATTTAGAAGAGAAATACTAAAAAAAACTGATTGGGGTTTGGGGCTTCTTGAAGTTTTAGATCAAGAAAGAAGATGGATCTTCTTTCTTGTGCGCAGTCTTGAAGAAGAATGAGTTCTTCTTTCAAATTTTTTTTATTTTTTTAAGATAAAAATTAAATTAGATCTAATTTTTAATATAAAATTTTAAAAAAAATATTAAAAAAATCTGATTGGGTATTTGGAGATCTCTAGAGTTCTAGATCAAGAAGAAAAGGGAGAAGAGGAGAGAAGAATGATTCTTCTCTTGGATCCCTCTTTTGAATTTTTCTAGATCTCAAAATTTTATATGATTTTCAGCATAAAAAATTAGATTAGATTTAATTTTTATCATAAAAAATTAGAGAAGAAAAGTTCTTCTTAAGGGCATGAAAGGAAGAGAGAAAGGTTCTCTCTTATGCATGAAAAATTGAGAAGAAATGGTTCTTCTCTTGATCTCTATTATAGAGATCAGATGCATGGATCCGAAAAGAAAAAGAAAGGTTCTCCTTATTCTTCATTTTCATTATGTTCCTCTCAAATTAGCCAATGGATGGTGTCTTCGCGAGCTAGCACTCCCAAAGAAATCGATCAGCACGAGGACTTCGTATGGATACCCATAAAGGTCGGATGCGTGTGCGGCTGCCAAGCATCAAGAAGAACCATCTACCATGAATTTTGGATGCGGTGATCTGCTATCCGTGCCTATGTATAAATTTTGTATTCAATTAATATTTAGATATGATCTAAATATAAATTAGGTATGTCCTATACTTGCTGAATTTTAGATTTCAGATGTACATACATGTATATTAGTTCATATCATAGATCTTGTATGATGATTTAGATTTGATCTATGCATATATTATAGATTAAATTATTAATCTATATATATATTACTATAAAAATTTTTAAAAATGCATGCACATCACCCACCATGCTTTTCTTCACTATCCTTTGCACTTCTTCAAATTGAAGAGTTTTTTGGACACTTCAAAGCATACAGTATAGCTCTACTCACCATATAACTCTTGTAGGTAAGTGATCATAGTCCTAGTAGTGGGTATATGCTCATGCTGGCTCTGCAACTCATTTGACATGAATGTCAGTACATAGCACTTGACCTGACTGTTTTCATCCATCCACTTTTCATAAGCTATTCTTTGCTTAGTAGTAAGACAGTTTGGTAATACTAGGAGTTCTCGATCGAGTACATGACCTTATTTTTCTAAAGTCAGAATAATCTTAAGATTTCTTAGTCAGTCTTTATAGTTTGTTTCGATCAAACGATTGGATTCAAGGATGTGGGCTAGAGGGTTTGAAGCTGATATTGTTTAACTGTGAGAGTAGAGATTTAAGTTAGACTTTTGTACTTTAAATTTATATTTACTCTAGAGACTTTAAGAAGCAAATAATAACTCCCACTAATTTTTTGGATTCCTCCACTCCCAAGGTGGGAAACAGAAATCCTATCGCGATAATTAGATTTCTAGTGGGTGCTGCGGTCCCATCGATGTCATGTACCTCACCTAACAATTATTGATAACATGCACATCAATGCATGGATAACTCTTTTTCTAGATGCTTCTCTAAGTATGTTGCAGCGACTTGGTCTCTATATTATGTGGGCTCACCTAACAGTTTTGACCACACTCTTTAGTTAAGCCCAAACTACCGTTCACAAGCAGGTGCAAGGTCATCATTGGGATCCTCACCTAATAGTTATTGGGCCTAATCCCATCCTTACCCTAAAGCAACTCTTTGCTAATAGAGTGGTTGCATATTTCTGGTGTAACTGAATTACTATGACCAGTCGAGAACAATCAACATCAGTAGCATGCCTGCACATCTACAATGATAGAAGACCTATGGACTTAATATTTATGAGAAGATTTAGATTTAGGTCTTATCTAATTAGTTATCATATGATCGATCTAATTGACGTGGGCTAAACTAAACCACCAACCAACCATATTTAAGACTCAATCTTACAAATTGGCCAGATAAGTAGAGGAGATCAATGGGGGTCCCTTCGTTGCTTTTCTTAGACACTAATAAATTAGTCAGATCAGTAAATAAAATTAATTAAATAATCATCTCTCAGTTACTTACCTTAGGCACTAATAGGTCAATTGGTCCAAATAGGTTAGCTTAAGCGAATCGGCTAAAGCCATCGATCCGAATTAGGTCCTTAGGTTAACTGAATCTATATATGAGATTTAATTGATTTGATCAATAATAATTGTATGATCTTATAACTTAATTGATCTAATCCTAATTAACACTTGATTTAGATTGATCAATTACTTAATTGAATCAGACCCATTATATTCAAATCAAAAAATCTAGATGTAATCTAATTACATGACCTAATTTTTTAATTTTTTCATAATCAAAACCCTCATGCACAAACATAAATTTTAGATTCCAAAACTAAATTTTAGATCTAAATTCTTTATATAAAATGTAAGTTTTAAATCATAAAATTAATTTTCAGATTTAACATATAAGCATATATCTCATATATGCATGCAAAATTCAGATCTAAACAAAAATTTAGATCATAACATGATATTATATATCTCATATATAAATCATAAATTATATTAAAATTAATTTTCAGACTTAAATATATAATCATATATCTCATATATAAATCATAAATCATGTTAAATTAATTTTCAGATTTATGCATGCATCTACATATCATATATACATAAACTAAAAATCGATCTAGAATAAATTTCAGATCTATACATACCATCTTATATCAAATATATGAACTAAATATTAAATCTAAAATAAATTTTAGATTCAACACAATCATCTATACATCTCATGTATTAAGAAAAATTAGATTTTGAAATTTTTTTCAAAAATATATATGTCAATTTCATGCATATGAAATCCGTGGCTCTGATACCACTCTTGAAATTTTATGAAGGGACATGCATGTATGTTTCAAAAAAAAAATTTAAAATAATATAGTGGAATAGAAGATTAAAATATTTTTTAATCTTAATCATGTATGCATAAAATATAGAATACAAGGATCTACTTCATATGCTGAAATTGAACACATGCTAAATTTTATGCTGAAATTGAATATGTGATCAAATCACATATCTTTTTCGTAATTTCTTTCTTCGAATCTAGATCTGAAAGAGAGTAAGTTCTCCCTTAACCATGCAAATATCCAGTCTCTATGGGTATCCACTCAGGATCAACGTGGAACAGTCCTCTTTGATATTGATCTTTCTTCTCTAATAACTATCACCCTGCGAATCTGAACGAAGCCTGGATCACGATCAGCTCTTTAATTCTTTCCTTGATCTTTTCTTCTCTTCTTCTCTTGCTCTTCTTTTCTTGATTATGAAGTAATCAAGATCAAAAAATTAGCAAGCAAGGGGATGCCCGAGGTCCTTTTGGGAGTGAAGATGTGGGATGCCCAACACCTTTGGGCATTGGAACCTTATGGGAGAAGAGAGGGAGGAGAGAAAGGGAGCATGGGGAGCACTTATGGGAGGCATAGGCTGCTAAAAATCAGATCTAAAGAGCCTTAGGGAAGGTCCCTTTAAATAAGCAAAAGGTTTGAATCTTATTCAAAAATAAATAATATCTTAATATAAGTCCTACTTGCATTAGGAATCTTTATTTCCTTAGTTATTTGATTTCCTTTAGGAGATCCATTAGGCACCAACTATTGGAGCCTTTGCACCCACTTTTGCACATGCCATATGGCACTTATAGGATGCCCCAATCTGGTCCCACATGCCCTCTTATAGGTGGGTACGTCTAACTTGATCAAATCAAGTGGCGCCCCATCCAAACAATCAAGGAAATTAATTAAGGATTTGATCCCTTAATCCATATGATCCAAAATCTCAAGCACCCAACAATTAGAGCTCAATAAATCTAATTTATTAAGATTATTAGCAGATAATTAACTTGAATTAATCTTATCAAATAAGTAATTTAAGTGCAAAAAAAAAATTGGATCCAACCATGTGCTAGCAAGGTTATCCCGAACTCAGTAAGATTTCTCTAAATCTAATTGAGACTTCATAAGTCTAATTACTTATTCCAAAACTAATCTCTTTGTTGTGTGACCCCATAGGTTCAATTTTATCTGATAGTGAGATATACAATGATCTCTATCAAAGTATCATCGAAACTCTTTGAAATGGGTCGAAACAATTTCACTCTAACTCATCAAAAATTATCAATCCTGAGCAACCCTAGTGAGCTCTCACAATCCACTAGTGATACCTAGCAGTACATAGTGGTAACCCAATAGAATCAAAAAAGAATCTTAAGGTGTAGTTAACATATGATTCAATCTCTCTATCGTGAGTCCCGATTAGATGGCAGGTCATGGATAAATCGTTAAACCTCATCATCAGTTATATGATAGATTTGATCAGGTCAATTCTAATTATGATCCTCATAAAAATTTTTTTCATCAATCATACTACTATGGCTACAAACTCTCAGACTTAGCCTCTCAAATCCTATAAGACTACTTGTCTCTATCAAGATCGATAGATTCCACCTAGATCATACCCTACTCCTACAGTGGACCAACTGTCACCAACATTCACTATAAAATCTCAATGATATCATGTTTATGTGTCAGTCAAACTTTAGCAGCCTCACTATGAGCAGTCATACCATTGCAGATTAAAAGATCATTTACACAACTACAACATTAAGACAATCACTGACGATCGAGTAAAAATCTAAGTGATCTCTTGTATGGTCACGCTCAGTACTAGTTGTTCTCTAACAATTATCCACACTCGTCACTCAGTGTCTCTACACTGTAGATCAGAGATTCATCTATCTCGAAGGAAGTGATCTATGTGTTGGTCTATCCGGATCGATCACCACCCTCATGATGATACTATGATCAAGAGCATTTAAGAATTAATTATATATGCCTCCAATTCTCAACACCTTAAAAATATGTATCGAAGTATTAATTTCATGGCTGATTCAAAGACACATCAATTTTGAATGAAAATAAAAACTCATTTATTGATCAAATCAATGTATTAAGTATAAAATTATATCCTAGAAGTATTACAATGTGTTAACCAAATTAGCTTATAGGACATACATCTAACATGATGGTCCTATTCTGCTATACTGCTATAGCACTGGAGTCATAGCTCAAGCTAAAGAACTGAAATTTCATCAGAGAATAAAGCATATTCTATGTCGCTATCTCTTGTCTATAAGATCATGGATCGAGGTAACGTCGAGCTTCTGAAGATCAATGGAAAGGCTCGATGAAAAGAAGAACTTGTCGGATCCATTTACTAAAGCCCTCAGAATCAAAGAGTTTGACGAATACAAATGGAAGATGAGTATCAAAAACTGTACCGATTGACTTTAGTCCAAGTGGGAGTTCTTAGGAAATGTGTCCTAAAGTCAATCATTTAGATGATTGTGCTCCTTGTAATTTGTATATGAATATGAATGAATAAAAGTTATTTTGGTATTTTCATCACAAGGTGTATATCTTTTTTATTAGAACTCTTATATTGTGATAAAGTCCTTAGAACTATATAACAATCGATAAAGAAAGATTTATTGATTAGTTCTTAAATATGTTCGTGACCAAATGATATATTTGTTGGGAATAGTGTTCCAAAGCCAATCATCAGCTTGTTGACGATTGTGCTTATTTTTATATTTGTACATAAATTATGAATTAATAAAAATTATTTTAGTATTTTTCATCACAAAATATTTCATCTTCTAATGAACTCTTATGTTGTGGTGAAGTCCTTAGGACTATTTAGACTCGACAAAGGAGGATTTGTCGTTTAGTCCTTAAATCTGTTCCTGACCAAATAATACGTTGTTACCAAGGATGACAATATTTATCAAGCATAGGTCGTTGTGTGCCATATAGGTTGGTTGTCCTCTTAACCAATGAGTGTGGAGACACTGGTATGGCATACAGGTGAGATGTAAGGGTACATCTGCACTGAACGGGACTGACTCCGGAGCTATTTCTGCTGTTAAGATTTGCTCCGATAGAATATAGATATAAATATCCCTCCGACCTGAGACCGCCACGGTGACTTGCAAGCAACTCACTACACTTAGGCACTGGACTACCTGAATTTTTAATTCAGTGACGGAAGGTTGCTGGGTGTAGTCAAGTACTTGACTTGTCGGTGCGTGTGTCAAGATGAGATTGACCACTCCAGTTTAGGAGCTGTGTACAGTCATGTTTCAATTTAGCAAAATCTTGGCCAGGGTAGTCCTTGTGAGGAGTCACAGGACTGTTTGAGTTGAGCACGATTCGGATGATCTGATCAGGGTTGACAGTTTAACCCTGAGTCATCCTAAACATAGGGGTCAAAAGGATGAATTATACAGTAACCATATTCATGTAGGTTTTGAGTGTTGTGATTACAACTCTTCGATCTATCCGAACGTCGGGTACCATTGCTAGATGGTCACTTCGATTAGTACAGGAATTGGTTCCTGTGCTATCGGCTTAGGTTCGAACCTGTGGGGTCACACACATTAGAGGTTCCTATCTGATCTGATGGCTGATGTAGAATTTTATATGTTTGCGACTCAGTGATCGAGAATCAGGATTCTCTGATCACGAGTTCCACACATTATGGGTACCGGGGTCAAGAGTCCCACTGGTTGGGACTTTTTGATCAGGGTTACATATGGATGAATTCTGATGCCCGATTACCCATGGGATTTGGACTCAATATTTATGAGAGGTTTAATTAATAATTTGATCACTAATTAACTCAATTTAATTGAGTAATTATTTTTGGATCAAGTCCAATTGAATTGGATTCAGTTGGGTTTGACCCGATTAGGTTAAGAGTTGACCTAATCATCGAGATGGCTTGGTCCCTGATTTGATCAGGGGTTGGGCTTAGTCAATTCTTGATTTGATTAAGATTTTATTGAGCCTAATTAAGCTTAATTAAGTTGGATTTAAATTAGTCTAATTGGACCTAACTTATTTGGTTCAATTAGGTTGGTTTAAATAATTAAACCACCTTGACCCAATCTCCATGCGCCACCTCACTTCCATTGCACCCATTTGAATTCATGAGAAGGAACTTCTCATAAATTTTTTTCTCATGCCAAGCTCTCTTCACGCCCCAATTTAATATGCCAAATGAATGGATAAGGATGATTGGTTGGCCATTCAAATTCAAAATAAAGTTTGAATTTGAATGGGCAATCAATCTTTGCATCTTATCCCTTTTTTTACGCCCCATTTATTACATGAGAAAAGGTTTCTCATGAAATCACTCCATGCATAATTTAAGCCACGCTTCATGACTTTAGTGGATAAGGGATGAGTTGGTGTCCATTTGAATTCAAAATTTGATTTGAATTCAAATGTGCAATTACTCATCTTTATCCTTTCTTTTGGATAAGATGTTTGACGTTGTTATAAAAGGAGGAAAAGAGTGGGGCGTGCAAAGAAGAAGATTTATGGAGAAAAATTTTGGGGTGTGAGAAGTCTTGTGCATGAGAAGGAAGTCCATATCCTTCCAAGAGAAAAAGAAAGAAAAGAAAGAAAAGTGGGTGCAAGATTTCCGATGAGTTCCCTAGAGTTTTAGCCTGGGGTTCGGGAAGTGAGAAAGTGAGCTACGAGTGTCGTAAGCCCACAAAATCTCAGAGAGATCTTCAACATCCTCTCAAGCATGTCTGTTGATGATCTGGAGCATCCAAAGAATCGACAGACATCGATCAAAGGAGTTCGATCAGCATCGACCGTCAAAAGGGCTCTACAACGAGCTAGCACTTGTGAGGAGTCGATCAGATCGGAAGCTTCGTGTGGACGATCCACAGAGGCCAGACACACTGTGTGGCTACATCACGATGATCAGACTCTCGATGGTGATCAGATTGAGGCGATCTACTACCCGCACAAAGGTATTATGTTCTGAACACATTACAGTAAAGTATTTACTGTTCGAATTTGAATTTCAAATTTAAATGAATGCATGCTATATATCATATTTAGATCCTAGTATAAGATAAATTTATGCTAATTAATTAGATTAATTAATAATTTCCACTGTAAAATCATGATTTCAAAAAAATTTTAAAATTACCATTTTACCCCTGCACTGAATTTTCCCACAAATGGTATCAGAGCGGGTTCTTAGATATGATATATATATTTGCATACATAGATTAAGTTGTAATCTAAAATTTAAATTTAAAATTTAAAATTCAAAATTTAAAATTTAAATTTTGAAAGTTATTCAAAATTCAAAATTCAAAAATTTGAAAATCAAAATTTAAAATTTGAAATTTAAAATTTGAAATTCAAAATTTAAAAATTTGAAATTCAAATTTTGAAATTTGAATGAAAATCAAAATTTGAAATTCAAAATTCAAAATTTAAAATTCAAATTTTGAAATTTGAAATTTGAAATTTGGTTGAAATTTCAAATTTAAAATTCAAAATTAAAATTCAAAATTTAAAATTCAAAAATTTAAAATTTGAAATTTGTTTGAAATTTGAAATTCAAAATTTAAAATTTAAATTTTAAAATTGGTATATTTAGATATACTTGATCCAAGTAGCAAGTAATCGAATTGGGTTGGTTGCCATAGCCGTCTGGTCATAGGAGAAAAGCAGGGTTTAAAGGCCCTCTCCTCCCATTCGATGGGGTCTCCTATGGCGGTAGGGGTGCCGCTGCAATTATATTCCATGCAAATGAAGCAGCAAAAGGAATTAATTGTAAAGGTTCAATTATAAAATTTATCATGAATGTGTTAGATTAGATCTAAAGAAATATTCATGATTTATTTTGATTGAGTTATTTTCGGTTATGTAATTAGCAATGGGATTGCTATTTTTGAAATGTGCTGATCTATTTGTGAAATGAGTCAACATATTTGGTGAACAAAAAATAAAACCTTTCAAATTTAAAAATTATTTTTGAAATGCCAAACCCTGACCCATCAGCCCAAATACTTAATTAAAAGAATTAAGTGTTGTCTAGTAGGTCTAGAATTGTGAATTAAAACCTAAGACAATTGCATAAACTTGTGGGTCAATGGGTTAGATGGATTAGGTCCATAATTGGGTTAGACCTAAGGTTAGCTTAAAGAAATAGACTAAATTAGAGTAATTGGTCAAATCTAATCAAAAGTTGAATTAGATTAGGTCAAGGATACTCTGGACTCAACTCCAATAGTTGTAGTTGAATGGGTCTATGTCTTTAACTAGATCAAGATGGACTTAATTCATGGCTACATGGTGAAACCCTATTTAATAAGTTGATCAAATTAAAACTAATGAACCGGTTGGTGTCTAAGGCAAGTTTGGCATTTTGACCAGTGGATTTTAAGCGGGAGCTACTCGCAGTGATTCGATCTTTGATGAGTTAATGGCATATCCCCACCACTGATCTCACTTACCTGACCAACCTGGTGAATTAGGTTTTGATTAGATCACTTTGTGATTAGGGCTCACCCATGTCATTAGGTAAATCAGTTTGACTGATTTAGGTGCTCCTAATGCCAGCTTTAATTAAATTTTTTTTTAATCTGACTTGGTGAAGTCAGTGGGAGGATTGAAATTGGCTGGATATTTTCTTCTCATCTATCCTTTAATAAAATCCTCAAAAATTATTAGGTCCCTAAAAATGATTAAGTTATATTGATAACTAAGTCATAGCCTCCCATTAAGTAAGTGATAATGAGTCCATTAGTTTAATAATCATTGGAGGCCCAAAGGCCTGGTGCTTATTGACTAATAAAATTATCATTCATAATATGATAATTTGGTTTGAGTCTTTCTGATGGTGGTCAGGTTGGCCGGCCAAAGTCGGACCTGATCATTTATTGGTCTGATTCATCAAATCAAATCATTTTAATGGTTGGACCTAACCAGATCTTTTCAGTGGAGGCCAAAGCCTACTGATTAGGTTCTGGGGCAAAATCAATTACTAGAAGTTGTTTAGAGAAACAACTGGTTATGAACCTACCCATAGATGCACATGGGTTGACCAACCAAAGTTGGGCTCGTGTGTAGTCTGTGTGGATTCTAGTACCCACTAAGGAATTAAAAGAATTTCTCGAATTGGAGGTTGAGGCTACCAGTTCGTAAAAATATTGGGAGAAACTTTAGACTAAAGTCCAAGTCTTTAGTATTTATAATTTATATACTAATAGAGGTCTGGTTTTCCTTTATGCAGCTATGGCCACTACCCTGTCCCTCCGATCATTATTAGATAATGACAAGCTCATGGGACCTAAGTTCGATAGCTGGTATCGAAAATTAAAAATCATCCTTGAGCATGAGCGGATCCTTTATGTAGTAATGGATCCGGCACCTGAGGAGCCAGCCTCGAACATTAGAGGGACGGTCCGAGACACTTATCAGAAGTGGCTCAACGATCGCACCACCGTTCGATGCATTATGCTGGCGGCAATGAATGATGAGTTCAGCCGCAGGTTCGAGAATGCCTAGCCACAGGAGATGCTTCAAATGTTGAATGACTTCTTTGGCACGCCTGACGACATTGAAAGACACAAAACTAGTTGTGCCATTTTCAATACTCGGATGAGGGATGGAGCCTCAGTCACTGATCATGTACTGTACATAATTGAAATGATTGAGCGCCTAACTAAACTAGGCTTTCCCCTGCACGAGCAGCTCGGTAAGGATGCAATCCTTAATTCATTGCCCAAGTCCTTCCTCCCCTTCCTTACTCATTTTCGGATGACAAAGCCTGCAGTAAACTATCACGGTTTATTAGGATTGCTGCAGAACTTTGAGAAGGATCACCAGATCCATAAGGAGTCGGTGAATGTTGTGGGAGGGTCTTCTTCTGGTCGTCGACCCTTTAAGAAAGGGAAGAAGAAGAACAAGAAAAAGAAGAATAAGAAGGTGCAGCTGCATGCTGGGATGTCTGCATAGGGTCAGACCAAGAAATGCAAGCCCGACCAAAACCAGGCGGAGTGCTTCTTTTGCAAGAAGCAGGGGCACTGAAAGAGGAACTGTCCTCTATACATTGCTTCCCTGGACCCGAACAGGTCGAAGAAGAAGCAAGGTATTTATATGATAACACCTTGTAATTTTTTCATTTGTGATACTATTGCCTGGGTATTGGATACCGGAAGCCCTTATCATATTTGCAATTCGATGCAGGGTCTGCAGGTCAGTAGGAGATTTGATGAAGGTGAGAGATTCCTGAACGTTGGAGATGGAAGCAAAGTTCCAGTTCTAGCATTAGGAATCATGAACCTTGTAATCAATTCTCGAAACGTAATTATGAGTGAATGTCACTATTGTCCAAGCTTTTTATTAAATATTATTTCTGTAGGTCTTTTGGCCATGAACGGTTTTCAATTTTTAATAAAAGAAAATATTTACAATATCATTTTGAATGGTGTTACAATGTTTGTTGGACAACTTAATAATGGAATTTACTTTCCATCACAACCTGTTAATGTGGTTCAAACCTCCGATAAACGCTCTAGAATAGATAATGTGTCAAAAATCTACATTTGGCACTGTAGGCTAGGTCATATCAATAAGAACAAGATAAATAGGTTGGCTCAAGAAGGAATTCTTGAAGTAGGTAATTATGAATCACTTCCAATCTGTGAGTCCTGTCTTCTTGGTAAAATGATCAAATCACCTTTTACCGAAAAAGGTGAGCGAGCCAGTGAACTCTTGGGTCTGGTACACTCTGATGTATGTGGACCCATGAGCTCAAGTGCAAAAGGTGGATATTTCTACTTCATAACCTTCACAGACGACATATCGAGGTATGGGTATGTCTATTTAATGAAACATAAATCGGAGTCGTTTGAAATGTTCAAACCATTCCAAAATGAGGTAGAAAAATAAACTGAAAAGTGTATTAAAACTCTTCGATCTGATCGAGGAGGTGAATACCTTTCCAATGAGTTTCTGACATATCTTGGGGAGAATGGAATTCTCTCTCAATGGACTCCTGCAATACCACAGCATAATGGTGTGTCTGAAAGGAGGAATCGGACCTTGTTGGATATGGTTCCATCCATGATGGGGTTTGCTGGTCTATCGATCTCCCTTTGGGGATATGCGCTCGAATCAGCTTATTACCTTCTAAATAGAGTTCCAAGTAAGTCTGTAACCAAAATGCCATATGAGATATGGATAGGACGTAAGCCAGTACTCTCGCACCTTAGCATTTGGGGGTGTCCGACTTATATTAAATGTTTAATTACGGACAAGCTTGGACCTAGGTCTGACAAGTGTAATTTTATAGGGTACCCAAAAGAGACCAAAGGGTATTACTTCTACCTAGCTGATGAGCAAAAAGTATTTGTCAGCCTTAAGGCAATCTTTTTGGAAAAGGAGTTCCTTGGTGAAGGGACTATTGCCTCTAAGGTCGAACTTGACGAAGTTCGACAGGTGAAAAAATCGACACAAGTTGCTGAACCTGAACTGGATTTGGTTAGATCAGATCTGGAGCCCATTGTTCAAGCACCCTTAAGGCGATCTAGTAGAGTACCACGTCAACCGGACAGATACTATGGTTTCTTGGTCCGGGACGGCGATCCTATCGAACTTGATGAAAACGATGAGGATCCGATCACCTACATGGATACAATGCAGAGACCCGACTTTGAGAAATGGCTGGAGGCCATGAAATCCGAAATGGAGTCCATGAAGGTCAACGATGTGTGGACATTGGTTGACCCACCCGAAGGAGTAAAACCCATAGGGTGTAAGTGGGTCTTCAAGAGGAAGAGAGGCACAAACGGAAAGGTGGAAACCTATAAAGCCCATCTAGTTGCCAAGGGATATCGTCAATGTTATAGTATAGACTATGACGAGATATTTTCTCCTGTGGTAATGCTCAAATCCATTCGGATTATGCTTGTGATAGCTACCTATCTGGACTATGAAATCTGGCAGATGAATGTGAAGACAGCTTTCCTAAATGGAGAGCTGGATGAAGAGGTGTATATGATACAACCTGAAGGATTCACATCCACAGATGAGTCTAAGGTGTGCAGGCTACAGAGATCCATTTATGGACTTAAGCAGGCATCACGGAGTTGGAACATACATTTTGATAAGACGATCAAGATGTATGGCTTCATTAAGAACAGAGAAGAGCCATGCATTTATAAGTGGGCTAATGGTCCAGTAGTAGTATTTCTTGTATTGTATGTGGATGACATTCTCTTAATCGAGAATGATGTCCCTGCATTACAGGGAATAAAGATTTGGCTGTCGTCACAGTTCTCCATGAAGGATCTGGGAGAAGCTTCCTACATCCTAGGGATGAAGATCTATAGAGATAGATCTAAAAGGTTGCTTGGTTTATCTTAGTCTACGTACATTGATACTATGTTGAAGAGGTTCAGCATGGAGAATTTCAAGAAAGGCTATCTTCCGATAGGCCATGAAATTTCTCTCTCGAAGAGGGATTGTCCGACAACACCTCAAGAGAGAGAGCATATGGGTAGGATTCCATATGCTTCGACAGTGGGATCTATCATGTACGCCATGACATATACATGACCAGATGTGGCATACTCATTAGGGGTAGTGAGTAGATACCAATCGGATCCAGGAGAGAATCACTGGAAGGTTGTTAAAACCATCTTGAAGTATTTAAGAAATACTAAGGACCAGTGGCTTGTTTATGGTGAATCGGACTTGAGACTTATAGGGTTTACAAACTCTAGTTTTCAGTCTGATCACGATGACAGCAAAAGTGTGTCGGGATTTTTTTTTACCCTTTATGTTGGGGCTATCTGCTGGAAAAGTTCCAAGCAGCACACAGTGGCTGATTCAGTTTGCGAGGCGGAGTATGTCGCTGCATCAGATGCTACCAAAGAAGCGGTGTGGCTGAGGAAATTCATCACCGAGCTCGGAGTAGCACCCTCCCTTGTTGGTCCAGTTCTGCTCTACTGTGACAGCTCTGGAGCCATTGCTCAGGTGAAGGAACCAATGGCATACCAGCGGATGAAGCATATTCTGCACTGCTACCATCTCATCTGAGAAATTATGGATCGAGGTGACGTTGATCTTCAGAAGATCGACAGAAAGGAGAACCTGACTGACCCATTCACTAAAGCCATTGTGGTGAAGGAGTTCGACAACTACAAGTCGAAGATGGGTATTAGTACTACACCGATTGGCTTTAGGCCAAGTGGAAGATTGTTGGGAATAGTGTCCCAAAGCCAATCGTCAGCCTATTGATGGTTGTGCTCATTTTTATATTTATACATGAATTATAAATTAATAAAAAATATTTTGATATTTTTCATCATAAAATATTTCATCTTCTAATGAACTCCTATGTTATGGTGAAGTCCTTAGTACTATTTAGACTCGACAAAGGAGGATTTGTCGTTTAGTCCTTAAATCTGTTCGTGATCAAATGATACGTTGTTACCGAGGATGACAACGTTTATCAAGCATAGGTCGTTGTATGCCATATAGGTTGGTTGTCCTCTTAACCAATGAGTGTGGAGACACTGGTATGGCATACAGGTGAGATGTAAAGGTACATCTGCACTGAACGTGACCGACTTCGGAGCTATTTCTGCTGTCAAGATTTGCTCCGATGGAATATGGATATAAATATCCCGCCAACCTGAGACCGCCACGGTGACTTGCAAGTAACTCACTGCACTTAGGCACTGGACTACCTGAATTTTTAATTCAATGACGGAAGGCTACTGGGTGTAGTCAAGTACTTGACTTGTCGGTGCGTGTGTCAAGATGGGATTGATCACTCCAATTTAGGAGCTGTGTACAGTCGTATTTCAATTTAGCAAAATCTTGGTCAGGGTAGTCCTTGTGAGGAGTCACAGGACTGTTTGAGTTGAGCACGATTCGGATGATCTGATCAGGGTTGACAGTTTAACCCTGAGTCGTCCTAAACACAGGGATCAAAAAGATGAATTATACAGTAACCATATTCATGTAGGTTCTGAGTATTACTATTGTGACTCTTCGACCTATCCAAACATCGGGTACCATTGCTAGATGGTCACTTCGAT